>NC_056730.1:1131247872-1131322872 GCF_019279795.1 Protopterus annectens
CATATAGGCACCCTGAAGCTGTAGTGCAAGTTTACAGATGATCAACAGGAAGATCATACGTCACTTCGCTATGACGCTCATACTTCCGAGGGCAACAGAAAGTCACCTTTTAACCAGCGAGTGCAGTTGGGAGCTCAGCCTTTAGGGAAACAGCAGGTTAGTAATGCTCAAACTAATAAGCTGCAGGATCACTGACTGGCATGTAACAGGGAAATCAGCTTGTAGACTATACCTTTTAGGTGAGGTTGAGAGGTAGTCATATTTAGGTAACATTATATAACCATTACTAGTTGTACAAGTTTCAGCTAATGTGAAGAATATCTAAAGGGACTGTTGAGGGTTTCCTATGCTAATTGTTAAATCATCTGCATACATGAAATATGATCATTGTATTCATGATTTTTGGTATTTACAGAACTCTGATTTTAAATTTTGTAAAGGTTCCATAACTATAATAAAGCATGGCAGTGATTTTTGTACATTAAGTCCACTAATTGCATGGCATATTATATAATCTTTACATAACTATCTGACAATACTTGCAACCTTTTCAATGATATAGTATCATATTTCTTAACTTCCCAGATTTTTGCTTCATATTATTTGTCGGTTCTTCATAAAACATATGGTATTCTGGCAAATGGTTGAGAACTGAAGTCACTAAATAGTGACAAACATTTGAGCTTCATATTTTATATCCTTCAGAAAATGCATGCTAATACAAAATCTGTTATTCTATCAACTTTCTACATTTGTGAAAGCAATATTTAAAATCTGTCCCTGATTTTGGGCCTTTGTCCACCAATTATTTTTGGCTTTGTCCAGATTTCTTGTTCTAAAAGTTTGAGGGGTATGTATAGTAGTCTAATGTTTAAGAAATAAATTCTCCATTAATTAGCTCAGAATGCAAGCTAGGTCATCTGGTGTCCTGTGCAGTTGAAAAAGCAAAAACCCCTCAAACAAACAAAAAAGAAAAAAAAAAGGATTTTCAAAGTTAAGGACCCCCCCCCCCACCACCAAAAAGTAACAAGTGGCTTGCTACAATTAATCACCACACACTGAGGACATCAGTGTTTCAGCCACAACAAGAAATGCAGTACTTCAGTTTATTTATGAAGCTGTGATATCCTTGAAGCTTCATAAAGCAATGCCAGAATTAAACTCCTGCATCACTGTCACCTGGTGATTGCATCCCATAACAGCTTGTGCCTTGGGGAGCCACCCCCTTTTCCCCACACTAGTTACAGCTCTAAATTAGATAACTGGGTTGAAAATGTTTGGGGAATGCCCAATATATGAATGACTATGCACTTGTAAATAGGTACATACAGAGATTATATCCAAAACACCCTAGCTCAAGTAGAACAATCTACCAAATCCAAATTTGTACTCGGTCTAAATATTAAAAAAAATGAATATGCCATTTGTTTCAATGTAAAAAAAAAAGAAATTTTATATACAAAATATGCATACAGAACACACAGAATGTCCACTAAATAACTATAGATCTAAATCACCCCATTCACCCCTTTCAATCTAAATTCATTATTATTAAATTAAAAAAGATTACAATAAAAAAGTAAAAAATAAAGCATTAACTGTACCTAAACAATCAGAATGTCATTATTTAAAAAAATACAAAATTATCACTATCTAAACTATAATTAAGCTAAAACATATATTAACTATAAAACTAACAAATCCTAACATGAAGTTCACCACACTACTAAAACAATCTAAAAAAATGACACAACAAAAATCCAGATGTCCATCAAAAACTAGAGTTTAAAAGAATCTCAGTTCATAAAATTCTACATAAATGATCTATAAGTCTTCAGTAGCATTGTCTGGTACTTAGCGCAGATGGTTAAAGCTATGATCTGTTAACAAGCTGCTTAATGTAGAACAGGATTTGATTTTCTCAACTTCCGTTTGCCTATTATGTGACTAAGCAAGCCACTTAACCAAACAACCCTCCTAGACTGAATATGAAAAAGGTACATGTGGCTTGGTGCTCTACCTTGGTTAACAAATACAAATAAACACAAGTAATAGCAAATTGAATCAATTATTGCATTCCACTGATTTGAGTAACAGAACAGTATCTCACAAAAAAACAGAGAAAGTGATTAATGGAATACAAGCCTGGTTTGTATATTAAATGATATATACTGTACTGTAGGATTGGGGACTCCATTCAGACGATGCCACTCTTTCCAAAACTACTTCCCTAAATGTGTAGTTTAAGGCATTTAATACATCCCATGGTCACACACACACACACACACACACATACATGTATAGACACAGACTCACAAGCCTGTAGACACACACACACACACACACACACACACACACACACACACACACACACACACACACACACACACACACACACACACACACGTATAGACACAGACTCACAAGCCTGTAGACACACACATACAAATATATACGGGGGTCTAAGGTGTAATCAAATAAATCTGGTTTTGTAGGTTTTGGTAATGAAGTTTCCCCTTTCCCCACCCAAAGCATTGCTGGCTGTCTGGTTTATCTCCACACTGCCCCAGCAACACTTCATGGGTACTCCTATAACACCTTTTATAACACAGTCAAATGCACCTCTTTACCAGGTGGGTCCACCAACTGCTCAGAAAGCCAGCCGTTATGGCAAACATCAGGGAGTGAAGACCCTAAGGGAGTAGAGGATATGGCTATGACTATCCCTGCCAAACCATCCCTTGGACAGGGCATCTGGCTGTCAGCTGCTTTAACCTATTCCTCTTGGCTGACTACTACTGACCTACTAGTGACCTAATTCCATTTCCAAGCTTCAGTATTAGTTTACTGTGCGGCATATTGCATTGTGAAAAATAGCACCACTACTTAATGTGAAACCACGGCAAGAAGTTAGCTGGAGCATCCAACACCACCTATTTAAAGCACAAGCAGGTGACACTGCTAGGAAACTCTGAAAGCTTCTGGAATTAATAATGTCACTGCAAAGACTGTACTTACCTCATTCATCGATGGACACCTTATAAATGAATCCAGATAGCCAGCTCTAAGCTTTACTGGTGCATTTCCATTTAAAAAAGCTTGTGCAGTATACACTTCTCTTAGCACCAATGAAGTGTCAACAGAGCATATTTTTTTAAATCCTTCTGAGTTTCAATTCTGTTATGCCTTACTGCAGAGCAGAACAAGAGAAGTCCTAAGCTTTGGGATAAGTTGGGCTGATAGGCTTTGCTCAAAATTCCTTTGTGCTTGTGACATTTATTACAGGACTTCTGCAAAGCAAGCAGTAATGCCTGACAGGGAGGGCATTATCAAGGAAGTAATGGACCTCCCAGGGGTGTTCTGAGCCCCAGCACTGCAGTTGGAGGGCCTCACTACCCTTGGTGGGGTCCATTATTTACTGATAATACCCAACCTGGAAGGCATTATTCTGTTTAGATAATGGACTATGCTAAATTATTTTGTGTCTTTTTGATTGTATAGACATGCTTTTACACTTTTCTTGTAAAATAGTTTCTCAGCCTAATGTTTTGAACTTGCTGTAGTATATGTAACTGTTGTTGAGAGAAGTATTTTACATCTAAAATATGAGCTATGTAAGTAATGTTCAGAGATGCACGCACATGTGTGCACACACACACACACACACACACACACACACACACACACACACACACACACACACACACACACACACACACACACACACACACACATGTATAGACACAGACTCAAAAGCCTATAGACAGAAACACACACACACACACACACGCCTAAAATTTTCGGCTACTTTTTTAAAAATGAGTTCATTTAAGATATCTGATCATGATCAAATGAATGAAAAAATGATAACGTGCAAGGCAAAGGGATCCCTCCATGCATCTCAATGCCCCTAATTTTGCTCAAGCTTGATTTTCTGGATTACTGTCAGTCTGTGAAGTCAGATGCAAAAATGCATGCAGAAGTAAGAAAATTAGGGTTATGTTTAAAGCATTTCCCTGATTTTAGTTCTATTTTATGCAGTTTTTAGCTTCCATAATTTTTGATCAAAGAAATGTAGATATATGCTCAGATTCTGTCATGTTTGCTTTGTCTCTGTCTTGCTTGTTCAGTTACTGATTCTCACAGTATCATATATACACACACACACACACACACACACACACACACACACACACACACACACACACACACACACACACACACACACACACACACACACACACACACCTCCTCTTCACACACAAACAAGTGTCACTTTTTTATTCACCTGTTTTTTATTTTAAGCTCGCTAAACAATGTTTAGCGAGCATAAAACTTTTTTTTATTCCATGCTTAATGGCAGCTTAATATTCTCGTGTGGGGTGGCTGTTAGAAAATGTTCATTCTTCAATAGGGTATCAGTATATGACTCTCCCATTATCTAAACATTTTATTAGTACATCTGTTAGAATCTTGCACTTTCCAGAATTCTGGGAGAAAGCCAGTGTTTTACTTTTGCTAAAGCATGGCCTTAAGTCTCAGCTTTAAGAATGTAGACTCATAAAGTACAGTTGGGTACACTTACCATAAATGTAGATGTTCGAGTGTCTTCACTGTTGCAGACATGACTGTTGGGTTCTCCCCTGCCGGCAGGCAGTCCTCGGTCGGCCAGAATCCCAAAGTCTGGGTCCGGCGTCGGCTGTTCAGCCATGCTACCTGACGTCAGAGTGCCAGGAGTACAAAGCTGACAGCTGACGCCATTTTCTCCAGTTTTTCTTGCCCCAGATGTCAGGAGTCCCAAAATGAATAAGGTCTCATACCCTTTGCAAATACACCTCAGAAGAATGGTGAGAAAAGGAACCACACAAAAGTAAAAATAAGGGGACAGGAGGGAGGGAAACCCAAACTGCAACAGTGAAGACACTCGAACATCTACATTTATGGTAAGTGTACACAACTGTACTATGTTCATCATGTTTCACTGTTGCAGTCATGACTGTAGGGTAGAATCCCAAGGCAGAATGAAAGGGAGGTGGTCATAAAGAAGAAGGGGCGGTTAAAAGGCCCTGCAAGACTGCAGAAGCAAAGCCTGCCCTAGACTTAGAATAGAGAGGTAGATTGTAGTGCTTTGAAAAAGTATGCACTGAACTCCAAGTTGCAGCTTCCAAAATGTCTTTGGTAGGAACTCCCCTGAGGAAGGCAGCAGAAGTGGCAGCAGCTCTGGTGGAATGAGTCCTTATACTCCCTGGGATTTGCTTTCCATGGTGTGTATAGCAAAATCTGATTCCATGAGCAATCCATTTAGAAATGGTCTGTTTTGAAATGGCTTTACCTTGGGAGCTTGAAACATAAGAAACAAACAATTGCTCTGATTTCATGATGTCCTTGGTTCTGTCCAGGTAAAAACGAAGTTGTCTGTGTACATCCAAGGAATGTAAGATCCTTTCCCCTTTATTTTGAGGAGTGGGGAAAAAAGTTGGCAAGTGAATAGTTTGATTTAAAGCCACTTTGGAAACCACCTTAGGCAAGAAAGTAGGATTAGTCCTTAAAGACACCCTGTCTTGATGAAAAATAATATAAGGTTCCACAGCCATAAGAGCTTGCAACTCTGAAACTCTTCTGGCAGAGGTCAGAGCTAACAGGATGGCTGTTTTCCAAGATAAAAACTTGATGTCAGAAGTGGCAGCAGGCTCAAAAGGAGGTAAGGTGAGCTTTTCCAAAACATAGTTGAGATCCCAAGCAGGAATGGGAGAAGATCTAGGGGGGGGGCTTAAGTTCTTAGCTCCTCTGAGAAACTGTCTCAGGAGTTGGTGGGAAAAGATTGGAGGGTCTGTATTATAATGAGCAGAAATAGCAGAGGCATGTATCTTAATGGAAGAGAAAGAGAGACCCTTATGTAAGAGGTCTGTCAGGTAAAGTAAAATCAAAGGAATGTTAGGAAGAAGAGGATCAGAATCCTGAGCCTGCATCTAGGAACAAAATCGTTTCCATGTTCCTGCATAAGATTTTCTAGTGCTAGGACGTCTGGCTTCTAAAATGACATCCATAACCTGCTTGGGTAGGACAGAATGAATCAAAGACCCTGGATTAACCAGGCCGCCAGGCTGAGTGTTCTGACATGGGAGTGTAGAACCTGACCCTGGTGTTGGGACAGAAGGTTCGGAGTCTGTGGTAAAATCCAAGGGGGCTCCAGACAAAGATTTTTCAGAGTTGGGTACCAAAACTGTCGAGGCCAATTTGGGGCCAGCAAGATTATCATCTTGGGCTTGTCTTGCTTGATCTTTAATAATACCCGTGGAAGAAGAGGAAGAGGTGGAAAGGCATATCCCGAGAGGTTTCTCCAACTGAATGATAGTGCATCCACTTTCCAAGCTTGTTCATGGAAAGTCCTGGTTCAAAAAATCTGTAGTTGATGATTGAGGTGGGATGCAAAGAGGTCTATGTGAGGACATCCCCAGACTGCTGTTATCATCTTGAATATTTCGGTTTCCAGCATCCACTCGTGTGGGTCCGAAAGGTTTCTGCTCAGACTGTCTGCCAGGAAGTTTTGCTTCCCTGGTAGAAACTGAGCTTGAAGGTCCAGATTGCAAGCTAGAGCTGTGTTCCACAGATCCATGGCTAGTCTACAAAGGGGGTAGGAATGAGATCCCCCTTGCTTGTTTATGTACCACATAACTGTGGTGTTGTCTGTCCGTATCAGTAGTTGCCCTGGTTGTAGAAGATTCCTGAAGGCCAATAGGGCTTTTTGAATGGCTAACATTTCCTTTAAATTGATATGAAGGTGCTTCTGATCCTTTGTCCAAAGGCCTTGCAGACAGTTGCCCTGAAAATGGGCTTCCCAGGCATAATCTGAGGCATCCGTGGTTAGCATCTGAGTGGCAGGAGGCAGGCAGAAGGGTTTTCCTTTGTTTAGAGTACATGCCTTGGACCACCAAAGGAATTCCTTTTGAAGACAAGGCAGGACGGAGATCAGTATGTCTAAACTGTGGCAATGCTGAGACCATACACTTTTTAGGTACCACTGTATTTTCCTCATATGTAGTCTTGCATATGGTATGAGAAGGATGCAGGAGGCCATGTAACCCAACGCCTGCAGGAATCTCCTTGCAGATAGCCGAGTTAAAGTTGCCAAGGTTTTGAAAGTTGAAGCCAGCTGTAACTGTTTTTCGTATGTCAGAAATGCCATCTGGGTTGTTGTGTTTAGAGAAGCACCCAGAAAAATTATCTGTTGTGAGGGAGTCAAATTTGACTTTTTTATGTTTACAGTGAACCCCAGGAACTTGAGAAGATTCTGAACAAACTGTAGATGCTGGAGTAAGACATCCTTGCTGTCTGCCTGATTAAGACAGTCATCCAGATAAGGGTAAATTTGAATTCCCTTGAGTCTGCAATAAGCTACTACTGGAACCAGGCATTTGGTGAAGACCCTGGGTGCAGTAGACAATCCAAAGGGCAGCGCAGAGAATTGAAAGTGCCTCGATCCAGCCTTGAACCTGAGGTATTTTCTGCGGTCCTGCCTGATGGGAATGTGTAAATATGCCTCCTTTAAATCTAGTTACCATCCATGCATTTTTGGTCAGCATTGGAAGTAGCTGCTGTAGAGTAAGCATCTTGAATTTTGGAATCTCTAGAAAAGTGTTCAAGACTGACAGATCCAGAATGGGTCTCCATGAATTTTGCTTCCTGGGGACTAGAAAGAGCCTTGAGTAAAAACCTTGTCCCATCTCTGAAAGTGGAACTAGTTCTATGGCTTTCATAGCCAAGAGAGCTTCCACCTGGTTTAAGGCCTCTGTCCATTGATGTTTTGGAAGATCTGGCCATCCGCTTGGCCTTGGTAGGGTACGAAAATGGAATTTGTAACCTCTTGAAACCACATCCAGAACCCACTTGTCTTTGGTTATATGAGTCCAATTTTGGTGAAAAAGAGAAAGTTTTCCTCTGAGAGGGGCTTCCAGGCAAGAAGTTCCTGCAGCCCAGAGGGAGTCATTGAGTCTGTTTCCTATGAGCTTGCGACCTGTCCTCTCCTCCCCTAGGGGTGGAAGCAGTTCACTGTCTCGGTCTATAAGAGGCTTGTGTTTGAGGCCTTCCTTGGGAGCGTCTGTATCTACCCCTCTGAGGCCTGTCTGAATTGGGAAAGGACCAATTTTTAGTGGGCCAATTCCTACTAAATCTGGGTGGCTGTACTTGTAAGAAATCTTTAACTGTTTGCATGGATTTTGCCTTGTCCTCCATCTTTTTAATCACCTCTTCAGCTTTAGATCCAAACAAAACATTATGCTGAACAGGAGCATCCAATAATTTAGCTTTTACTTGATCTGGCAAATTTTGTTCCTTTAACCATGCATGCCTTCTAATTACTGTGCCAGAGGCAGCAGCCCTACAAGAAGCCTCCAAGGCATCAAATCCACAGTGTAAACCATGCTTCCCAACTTGTTCAGTGGCATGCATTAAGTCATGTAATTCCTTATCATCTGCACAGGCGGAAATGGAAGTTAGCTTTTGTTTTAAAATAGACAGGAGAAATTGCTGGTATTTCAGCATATGAAACTGACAATTTAAAGCCCTTATAGATAAAGTAGCAGAAGTGTACACTTTTTTGCCCCATCTTTCTAAAGATCTGGAATCCTTCTCAGTGGGAATGGGGTTTTTAGCAGAAGCGGCCTTAACTCCCTTAGGACCCTGAGAAATGGTTTCAGTGTCAGCAGTAGGGTTCTTGTATAAAAACTGGTGGGAATCAGAAACCCTGTAATATCTGTCAGGCTTAACAGGGGCTGGAGGAAAAGAGTCAGGGGTTAAGTTAGCCTCCGAAAAAGCATCATCCACAATATCCAAAATAGGAGGAATAGCCAGGGGTCTATGTTGGGGAAGAAGAAGAAAATCCCTTAATCTTTTCTTAGATTCCGAATACTCCTGTCCTTCCCAGTGGAAATGTTCCCTCATTTCATGCAAAGTTTCCCCAAAAGAGAAGTCCTCAGGGGGAGAAGCTGAAGGAATGGATTCTTCAGCATCAGAATCCTCATAAGGAGGGAAAGAATAATCCTGGTCAGAAGAAGAAACTGAAGAAACAGAAGCCTGATCAGAGGAGTCATAATAAACTTCCTGCCTTGGCCTTTTATCTGGAGGGGGATGTGAACCCCTAATCATAGTAAGTAAGTCCTCCGCCATCTTAAGTAACTGTTTCTGTGACTTGGGAGCCGGATCAGTAGAGGCCTGTATTGCAGTCTTTGATTTGGAAGGAGTCTTTACCTTTATTAGAAGCTGAGTAGGCCTGAAAACCCCTTCGGAAGCCGGTACCTGCACAGCGGCTCTGGACCCATCTGAAGGAGCACTGTCTGAAGGTCCTGCAACAGAAATATTCAAAGGCCTAGTTGGCTCCTCGTGGGAGTCCATTTCGGCCATCGGTTCCAAAATGGCCGACGACAGGGGCTGCAAAAGTGCCTCACTGATGACGGCCGAACCTGAAGCTGGCTCTGCTTGAACGATATTGTCTGATTTGGACCTCGGAGGCCTGTCTTTGTCCTTGCGTCGCTTGTGAACTCCGGTAGCCGGAACCGTATCCGATGACATTTTGTAATTAAAACGCCTACCGAAGTAATGAAATGCAAAATCGTACCTTCGTTTAATAGTACATTGATTGAATCTAGCACAAAACCGACAACTAGCAACGTCGTGGTCAGGGCCTAAGCAAGGAATACAGTAAGAATGAAAATCCTTATGAGGTATTTGCTTCCCACATGAAATACAATTATTAACTTTTTCTGACATCGGACTGGAGCAAGAAAAAAGTTTCCCCAGTGGGGTACTTAGCTTTGAGTAGGAGAAGAAAGTCTTCGGACTGAAGTTTGTTCAGAAAAAATTGTCAGGAGTCAGCCGACCGGCACTTGCGAACTGCTGTCACCGCACGGCAAGAAAGACTGGGGAAAATGGCGTCGGCTGTCAGCTTTGTACTCCTGGCGCTCTGACGTCAGGGAGCATGGCTGAACAGCCGACGCCAGACCCAGACTTTGGGATTCTGGCCGACTGAGGACTGCCTGCCGGCAGGGGAGAACCCAACAGTCATGACTGCAACAGTGAAACATGATGAATATCTCTTTTCCACTTGCAAACATAGCTGAAAAGGCAGCAGGCTGTAAAATACAATATCCAGAAACAAGCTTGCAGCATCTCTTTGGCTTCAGGAAGGGCTAGAATACTATCTTTCATTACATTTTACATTCATAACTACAGCACCTTTTTGTACACTTTTAATACTCATAGATTGTGTGGAATCATGATATTTTCAAGGCTGCATTCCTTAACTAAATGGCTTATTATCAATAATAGGCAGCATGTGATAGGACAAGATTAAGAAATAAATGGCACCATGATTCTTAACCCAGAGTGCACTGCAGTGGAGATATTAACTACTGTTGGTCACTTACTATCGATATTTTTATATTTGCATTCATATTTTCATAATGGAGTGGGCTACATTCCTAGTGAGGGGTATAGTATAAAATGCCATGGTGGGAGGCAAGTTCATTCTTCATGTATAATGCATTATGTGGGAGACAGTGCTAGTTGTTTGCTAATAATTATGAAGATATGCTGTATTTCCATATGTATATTAATATTTCCAAAACCAACTGCCTTACAAATTGTAGCACATCTTGTGAAACCTTAGATGACCTGGAGAAAATGATCTTTGAAAGTTGTGCTCTAAGCTGTACAGCTTGAGAGATACTGAGCGTTATACTGCTAATTATGCAAATAATCATACTTCCACATATATTTGTAAATATTTCAGTAAACAAGCAGTCTGAAAGGAAGTTCTTATCATCATGTAAAACATGTCTCCTGAGAAAGAGTGCAGCTAACACTATATATACAATACTATATGTGCAAATAGTAGAGCTTCCAAAATATGAGAAGTTGTTTGTAAAAATGTAGAGTAAAACATAATTTTAGATTTTTTTCTGCATTATAATATTATAATATATTACAATATGTATGTAGACAGTGAAGTCACTGAATTATACCACTGCAAACAACTTTTTGTTCAATATGTTGCTGTTTGTACCCTTTTAATAGCATTTATTGTTCAAAATATATTTGCATTGGTTTTGCTTTTGTTCTTTAACCCACAGGACTCTAAGAATTTGTGTAGGCTGCTGGATGTTTGCAGGACAAAAGCGATTGATAATGGAGTCCAGGAGGTGGAGAACAGCTTGACGATGATGACCAAGGAAGTCTCAGCTACTTCATCTTCTTCTTTTGGCTTTGCCCGGTTAGGGGTCGCCACAGCAGATCACCTGTCCACTCATGATTGGCAGTGGAGTTTTACAGTGTCGAGCTGCCAGCCTGGCGCCCAACCTTCCACAGAAGGCACACACACACACATGCAATCAACCTAGGGCCAATTTAGAGTGTCCAAACCACCCACAGCATGTCTTTGGGATGTGGGAGGAAACCGGACCACCTGGAGGAAACCCACATGACCACAGGGAGGACATGCAGACTCCGCACAGAAGGCACCCCAGCCGAGGATCGAAGCGGCGAACTTCTTGCTGTGAGGCGACAATGCTAACCACTGCTCAGCTACTAATTTGAGTTTTTCTGAACTAATGACTAAAAACATTGAATTGGGAGTGAGACCAAAGCCTAATGTGAATTTTTTACCACTTCTCACTCGCTTGCCTTTGTAAGTGAAAATGCCGGAGAACAACAGGAGAAACAGGTTATTCAGCAACAATTGCAAGAGAAGGAAACTTTCCATGGACATTCCTCTGTAGAGACAACTAAATTGGTATTTAATCTTTTTCAAAAGTGCTTGACTGATGTAGAAATTGCTTTTTTAAATAAGGGTTGCCATTTGTACCAGCAGTGTCTAGCAAACAGTCTGATGTAGTATTGGGTTTACGTCAGTTTGCTAGAAATGTTAACTTACGTTGTATGTTTTCTGATGTAACTAATGGTACATATGATAGTTTTAAAAAAACAAGTATGTTTATGCCTGTTTCACAACCAATTGTGGAAACTTTTTTAAGAGTATGTGAAAATGAAATTAACACAAACTTTATGTTTCACCATAGACCAGGGGCACTTTAATTTGAGTTTGACAGAGAAACAAGCTTTAAAAGATCTTATAGCTGATAAAGATATCACAATAGAACCGGCTGATAAAGGAGGTGCAATAGTGTTGTTAGACCACTTGCAATATGTAGATATCATGAATAACATGTTGACAGATGAGTCTACATATACATGTTTAAATCTGAAAAGGGTCAGAGACATTTTTAATGATGTAAAAAATTATCTTTTAGACTTATTTTTGACAGGCATTATTTCTAAAGATTTATATGATTATTTTATAGTTGAGCATCCCAAGATTCCTATAATTTCAGGCTTACCTAAAATACATAAGTCTGAAATCAATCCTCCATTAAGACCTATAGTTAATGGTTCAGGTTGGATTACAGAAACAATTTCCAAATGGGTGGAAGGGTAACTTAAACCCATGGTGAATAAAGCTGTTACTGTTTTGAGGGGTTCTGCACATTTCTTGGAACAGTTATGTGAATATATGGAGACTAGTGATAGAAGCTTGGCTTTTATCTTAGTGACCCTGGATGTACATAGTCTTTTCACAGTCATTCCCGATGATGTAGAACAAGACTATATACGTGACTTTAATGCAAGAACAGCACATATGGATAGATCTAGTATGGAATATATATGTAATTTACTGAGTATCATATTACATAATAATGTTTTTGTTTTTGAACAGAAAATGTACTTACAATGCTGGGGTGTAGCCATGGGCACACCCTGCGCGAACAGTTATGCTAATTTGGTCCTGGGTGAGTGAGAGATGAAATACATTTTAAATGATAGGAACCCATGGTTAACTTGTATAGGTCTATATTGTAGATTTGTAGACAATGTGTTTGTTTTGTGGCAAGGGGATGCACAATAACTAAATGCCTTTGTTAGTTATTTAGAAACAACTACATTTTTAAGATTTACTATACATTCATCTTCAGTGTCTATAGAATTTCTGGATATTTTATTGAAGGTAGATGAAGAAGAGAAGTTATTTACTACTACATACCATAAACCCTGTTGGAAAAATCCCCTACTAGAGAGAGGAAAGATGAACCCACAGTATATTTTTAAGAACATTATGAATAATCAGTTATTGAGAACATCTAGACTTTGTAGTAAGAACAATGACTTTTTACATCAGTTGGAAAAGACAGAAGTGCAGTTAATAGAGCGGGGTTATAGGACTAAAGATGTTAGAAGGGTATCAGAACAAGTTAGATCTATGAGGAATGGGAAAGGCAAACCTTGGTATACTAGAAATACCAGGGAAGTAAGTAATGGTGGTTTAGTAAACACATCTAGAGTTAGAATAACATTTACATTTAGTACTGATTTTAAGTACATTAAAGATATAATACAGAATAATTGGAAATTACTACTGTCTGATGATAGAATTAGGAATATAGTGGGTGAGGTACCGAGCTTCAACTATAAAAGAAATTGTAACTTAAAAAGTGTATTATGTCATATGAATATGCATGGCAACTTAGGCAGATTACACAGCAATAAACTTGGCACATATCCATGTAATAGGTGCAAAGCATGCAAATATATTCAGACCAATAATGAATTTATACACCCTATTACAAATAAGAAATATACAGGTTATGCATGTTGTTTAACTAAAAATGTGATTTATTTAGCTACTTGCACACAATGTATGTGTTTCTGTATTGGTAAAACCAATAGGATGTTAAAGGAACGTATTTTATAACATTTAGGTAATGTACGTAAGAACATACAAAGAAATTCAATAGCACAACATATTCATACTTATCCATAACATGGTTTAAGTTTATGGTCTTGGATGTTTATACTCCCACCCTTAGAGGTGGTGATATAATGAATGCTATTGATGTTAAAGAAACATGTTGGATAGTTGATTTGAGGCCAGATATTATACAAGGTCTAAATGGTTTTAAAAGCCAGGAGAAGATAATTGTTTCATTAATTATTTGAATTGTGATACAATTTGATTGGTTAGATATATGTATTTAAGTGCTTACTGTTTTACTTTTGTGTATTGATCTGAAGAAGGAGACATCTCCGAAAGTGCTCATCTTTTTATTATTTTAATAAATATATGTGCTTTGCTACGGTGGTCCCATTGTTGTTGTTGATGTTTATACGCTTATTTTTCTCTACTGTGGGACTGGTAAGCTCCTTGCTGTTGCTTGTTTGTTGTATTAACCAATGTTGGTCACTTAATATTGATATTTTCATAATGAAATGAGCTACATTGCTAGTGAGGAGTATAGTATAAAATGCCATAGTGGGAGGCAAGTTTATTCTTCATGTACAATGCATTATACTGGAGATGGTGCTAGTTGTTTCCTAATAATTATGAAGATATGCTGTATTTCCATATGTATAGTAATATTTCCAAAATCAACTAACTTACAAATTGCAGCATAACATCTTGTGAAACCTTAGATGACCTGGAGAAAATTATCTTTGAAAATTGTAGATACTGAGTGTTATACTGCTAATTATGCAAATAATTGTACTTCCACATATTTTTGTAAATATTTCAGTAAACAAGCAGTCTGAAAGGAAGTTCTTATTATTATCATGTAAAACAAGTCTCCTGAAAAAGAGTGCAGCTAACATTATATGTGCAAATTGTAGAGCTTCCAAGATATGAGAAGTTGTTTGTGAAAATGTAGAGTAAAACATCATTTTAGATTTTTTTTCCGCATTATAATATTATATTACAATATTTATGTAGACAGTGAAGTCACTGAATTATACCACACCACTGTAAACAACTTTTTGCTCAACATGTAGCTGTTTGTACCTTTTTAATAGCATTTATTGTTCACAATATATTTGCATTGGTTTTGCTTTTGTTCTTTAACCTGATTTTTCAGGAAAAAGCTCAGGACTCTAAGAATTCCACACCTATTACATGTGAATGAGTTAATGGCAAGAGGCAGTAAGCCTATGTAGTCTGCCCTACTACAGCATTGCTTACTTTTACTAATAACATCTTTAGTTATCTGGACAAAGGGGATCTTACTGTTACTCTTTTTGTGGATCTCTGTAAGGTAAGGCTTTTGATTCAGTCAGTCATGAAAGACATCTTAAGGAGCCATCATTGTATGGTTTGGTCTTACATTCAAACACTCTTTCTCTGGATTATCTGTGCAGTAGATTCTTTCTTGTCACTACTGGACAAAGTAGTTGTAAACTCCAAACAACCGGACAAGGGTACTGCAAGGCTTTGTCCTCAGTCCATTGTTGTTTGGCTTATTTATCAACTTATTTGGCATTGAAACAAAGAATAATACCACTTTCCTGTATGTTGATGACATGGTTATCTGGATACTCCACAGTTATCATGAGTAAAACAGTCACTTTGGGTTTGCAACAGCTTAGAATCAACTTATATAAGACCAAGTCAATGTTTTTGGCACCCAGGAGCACATGACTTTACCATTACAGGGCCTGAAGGCAATGAAAATGTGCAAGCCCATATATGTTTGTGAGTCTGGGATAACACAACATTGCTTTTATTTCACTCATATAGAAAGTAAAAAATAAAGCTGACACTGTTAGCAAACTCTATACAGTCTGCTGTACTACAATATTGCTTACTTTTACTTAGCAACATTTTAAAAACTGAAAAAATATGGCACTTGGAAAGAGGCGCTGTTTACTACACTTGAATATGCTATTTCCATTATTGTAGAACAGTTAGAATAATGTCAGTAAACTCATGATCAGTGGTCAGGGAAGGCAGCACCAATACATGTCTTCTCACAAAAGCAAGATGGATGTCCACATGCCTGAGCGAGCCTTTTTTCTTCGTCTTATTATTATGGGTACCTTAACCTAGAAACTGCTTATTCTAGACCACTGCAAGCCCCTACTGTGCATTCTTATATTCAAGCAGAGCAAAAGTACTGTAAGATAATTTCAGGGAACAAATACTTCTATACTTGTACTACACCATTTCTTTCTTTGTTTAGCCAAGGTCTTCCCAGTCAGGGATGACCTCAGTTGGAACATCTTCTAAACCACTAAAAGGGAGCTACCCACCAAGGAGCCATTCACCAGGTAGCTCAAGAAGCAACCCACTAATGAAGTTAAATACAAAAGCATTGTTACAATTACCTAATCTATCACAGCTTAAATAAATGATAAAGCAGACCTTCATTGGGTAAGTTCAGAATGGTGTCTTTTAGAAATATAACAGTGGTATGTTGTATTTAATTTATTGCAATTTGAAAACGTTCATACTTCTGCTTCTGTATGTATGTCTAAATACTTTGTTCTTTTCTATTATTATTAGTAGTAGATGTATTATTACTACTATTGATATTATGTTTTATGATTGATCCTCCAATGCAGCAATTGGCTACCAGCTACTAGATGTCACTTCCTGTTATCTTTATACCTCTATATCCTGTTAACATCTAGTCACTGTAATGCTGTGGTGTGGTGGAAGTGGTTCAGGATTTCCAGCTCTAAGAGCTGGACAGGAGCAAATTAGCCAATAGTATCTCATTCCGTGTTCTACTTGTTTTAGGTCTTTTGTTGTGTGTCCTAACTACCTCCTGACATGCTCACCTACATACTTTGGTGGAAATGCAATAGCACCACAAGGGAGTCACCTGTTTGTGTAGTGACACACCTCTTTATGCCTACCCACCTACCATGTCAGCTGCCGCATATCATAGCTGTGGTTTCACCAGTAGACTAAGTGACCTTGACGGCCCCAAGCACCATCACTCTGGAATATGAAAGCAGGCATTGCCTCAGCAATTTATTTTCCTCAATGTCAGCTTCTCCATTGCTTTGGTCACTAATTAAACTCAGACTACTTGGGTCTTATGGCTTTATCCCTCTGTGTCACAGAGATGATTTTACTTTGTTCTGTGCCACTCACTTAGTCTTACTGCAACTGTAGGCAAATCAAAACTGCATAAACGAAATAAGAATAAAAATGTAATAAAAATACAATATATACAAACCACAGCCAGCTAATTAAAAGACTGTATTGTTTGTAAAAAAGACTGGACATGTAAGCTAAATATTTAACTGAAATCACAAATAAACTATAATTCTAAAAGAGTTTAACTACACTATCACTACATTCCTACAGTAGTTAAAGATTACAAAAAATCATAAAAAGACTAAAATTATGTTAGACCTACAGTAGAAAAATGATCCACAAGACAAGCCATTCATAAAAACTTATGCCAACTACATAAAGTCCTGTTCAATAGACAAACCTGGGGATTCAATAAACTACTATTATGCTTAGAGAAAAGCCCACACAGAGTTTACATGTATGTGCAATGAGCAGCAGTGATAATTGCATATGCATGTCATGCATACTGCTTACAAGAATACAAGAGTGGTTTTGTGGCTAGCCAGAAATCTGTGTAAAGCAGCATAGACACTGGCAGATATGCAGACATATTTACCTATGGGCAAACTTGTTCTGCTTGATTGTGTGGATAGCCACACTGATTACGAGGGCTTAATATGAGGCAACTAATAAAGTTATAACATATTATAATAATGTTTAGTCAATGCAGAGCACTGTGCAAACATGTTTTAGGCATACAGAATAAATGTTTTGGTGGTGATCAGCAAGGGTTCATAGACTGAATTATATAAAATTATTCTGGGGAAGTGTGTGTATTGAAAAGGGACACACAGATGACTTATAGGAATGAACATGTTGAAGAAGACGGGTGAAATATGATAATGTACAGCAGATGAGGGCATGTCAATGTATGCTCACCACAAAGAAAAGACAGCTGTAGCATGAGCAATAATTACATATGTACATAATACAGTATGTACTGCTGTGTACATCTGTGTGGGTATAATCATATCATCATACAGTTATTGTATATTATGTAACTGTCACACAAGTTGACATATCAATGGGGAGGATTCTTTGTGATATAAGCATTCTGACACAAACAATGAAGAGGACACATATCAAGGGCAGTATATACAATAGGGAGTAAGTGCATATTGTAAAGCTGTGCATAATGAGTTGCCTGAATATGAATGTGATGTCATCATAGGTCTCAACCAAGTGGGACACATAGCAACAGGCTCATGGACAGCAGTATACAGAAGCATGCACAACCATGGACAATGTGGGTCTATATTACATTTCAGTGAATGGCTCTTCACCGAACGACAACCAGTGAAATCTTACTCCCACGAATGGCCATTTCAACAATTTTTTCCTAGTGGGAAAAAACGCTTGGCCATCATTGGAAATCTGCCGTTTTCAACACTGTAGTGTGATCACGGAGTTGGTATATTTAGTTAGGGGGGTGTGGGGGCAAAGCCCCCCCACTTTGAAGGGTTTTAAATTTTGTCTGGTTTTAGGTTGGCCAAGTGTTTTTTCCCATAGGAAAAAATTCGCTGGAATGGCTGTTTGAGGAAGTTAGATTTAGATGGTTATCTTTCGGTGAACATTCGTTCACTGAAAGGGTTTTTTGCAGATGTAATATAGACCTGGACAATATCAGCATAATGCCACCATTAATCCCATGTCTTTGGCATAACATATGTGATTGTGAGTGATTATAGATGGTTCTGCATGGACACACTTGTACAACTGTAATGATTTGTCAGCAATCTATGAGGTGAATCAAGCAGAACTTCCTCAAAATTTAACATCTACCAGAGGTGATAGGAGAAACATTGTTATATCTGTTTTTGAAATTGCGAGCAATCCTGGCTAGTTGACAGGTGTGCATGACATATATATGGCACAATCCACACTGTCATGAATATAACCCATGCCATCAATGTTGTCAATCAGCTATATATTTACTGTGTTTATCACAGGAACATGTATCACACATGCATCTTGTACAACACTTTGATGAGGTTTCCACACCATCAACAGTTAATGGTTATGCAACAAAAAGAATACTTAGGTATGGCTGTTAAGATGTGTGGGAACTCACTGTGCCAAATGTGGTACACTTGAATTATTCATCCCTTTAAGATGTGTTGGGATGTACATATAAAAAGGGTGCATTGCACTCAGTTATTGGTGTGATGAGGGCTGAGAACTATGGAACTGTAATGCCCTTTGATGTGGATGTCCTGTACATACTCAGGAGCTGTGTTACATACAAGGTAGTAGTCACCACTGTGGGCACATGGATGGTAGATGTTCTGCACACCATCTACCTGAGTACACAGGCCATATACCACTTGGTCTGCTCACAGTAGTGTGCTGTCTATATTATAATTAGCTTGTGCATTTGCTTTTAAAATGTAACTAATCCCCCATTATTTTATTTCATCTATAGTGTCTCCATGGCTGTGGCAGCAATCCTTTGTGTGTGCTGATACTGTCTGTATTATACCAATATCACAATTGGATTCAATTATTGTCCACAATCTGCAGTCCTCCACATAGCTGGTTAGGCAAGGATGTGCAAGTCATTCTTGATGTCTGAGACTTAAATAATGAACAGGTAAGGGCCTATCACCGAGCCCTGAGGTATGGACCTGATCACTGGATTCTAGATATAGGTCAGTTCACACACTTCAACATATTTATCTGTTATGTATTTGATCCAGTGGTCTACCCACTTGGTAATGTAGGTGTTTATGGCCACTTGTGACAGTTTCTCAGTAATACCTCAATGTGGATTTTTGTCAAATGCCTTGACCAGGTTAAGTTATGCAAGATGATAGTGTTGTCATCATGCATGTCCTTGTTGACCTTCTTGAGGACATCAAACAGATATAACAGACACGATGTAGCATGAACAAATTACACATGTGTTTGGTGCACAGTTGGGAGATTACCTGTGTCCTTTTAGAGAAGGTCCATGATGATTTGTTGGACTACCTCACAGATGAGGAGAGTCAGGATGGGTCTATACATGCATGCAACAGTTCCCCCCAGTCAGAAGGATGCATGTTGATGTACACCATTCTAAGGGAACATAGTCTATCTGGAGGCTGTGTTGAAGTATGGCTCCAAATGTGTCTGCTGGGTCCATGTTTTGACTTGCATTATAGTTAACTTGTGATGTTGTCAGGGTCTACTGATTCTGTGTTATTAGCTGTAGAGAGCACACAGATGAGCTGCCCTCCTTAGAATAAAAACTGAGTAATGTTTGCATATATACTTTGGCTGATGGCCAGTGGTGATGGGGGATGTGGGAGACAAACTGCCAGCTAGATGAGTATCTATTTCCTCTGGTTGGGTATGTCTGGTGGCATCCACATGCAAATCTGTGCTTAGTTGTGTATTAACATTTCACATTTATTGGAATAAATGATTTGTGAAAAATTTGTGAAAAGACCTCCAAATACAACTGTGGCCATTCATCTCATTCCACACACTGGTACTATGCACACAGTCATATAACTGCACCAGTGTTATGTACTTACATCAATTGAACAACATACACCTATATGTGTTTCATGGGCAAGCTGTGTCTAAGTGGCTTGATGCCATATCAGGAAACATTACAGATCAGTTGTTTGTAGCTCATGCAGAACATTTCCTGACATAAATGGTAAATGTCACACACTGGTACTGCTGACCACCGCAACAAACAGTCCTTGGGTATAGCAACACAACTGCACATACAATGAATTCCACAAGATTGCAATTGAATCAAAACATGTGATACGTTGGTTGTGTATATCACAGCATAACGTGTATGAGACAAAACTTTTTTGACCATGTAATCAATATGAATTTATATTGATGTCTGTCACAGAACATTTAATGATGGTATGTAGATACATGAACACCTGTGTTACACTGCAGACTTTACCTTGATGGCGGAATGTGAACTGTGTTGAAGGTTGATCTGCTGTACTACAACAACACATGTCCTGATACACCAACAATATACAAAAAAACTATCATACCATGTCAACAGTTCACAGGAGGCATATTATTACAGCTGTTATAGAAGAAGCATATAATGCAAGGGCAGCAATGGCCATCAATACAATAGGTCACATCACAGATTGTAATACCCTCTTGTAACCATACTGTCCATTCACACCTCAGTACAGCATGTCAGTGACTGCAACATTGACATGTCAACTATTCATAGGGTCATAGGACATTATTAGGCTAATGGCCAACAACACATGGAATCCTAGCCATTAGTATACCATGTAGAAACAAATCCCTATATCTATAATATGGAAGACAGTAAGAATATTGTGCATATGTGTATATTTGTTGGATTGCATTATAGCCTGCTACTGCCCATATGGGACATGCACCACACCATGACAGAATTAGCAATCACACAAGCAGTGGTCTGGAGATAGCTTGCAGAAGCTCATGGAAGGACTCTACATCATGATGTGTGTATGTATGTATGTATATATATATATATGACATGAGGACATCCTCCATTCCTCTGTAGGAAGGATGTCATGTGGCCAGAGGAAAAAGGAGGATGGTTGATGCATGGGGCTATGTAATAGGTTCCCAAAATGGTAGTGAAATGAAGAATGATTCCAAAAATCATACAATGACCATAATGTACCACCAACCACACAAACACAGCAGAAGACTAGGCCTGATTTGAACATTACACCTGTGTAGGTATAGAACTTGGATGCCATGCAATGTCACAGTAGCAACACCACATATATCTAACTGTAACACTGTCATGTTGCACTTTATGGAGTATGATAGCATCATTGTATGCTGAGGAGAATATGTTGTGAGGAGTATAGGACATGGATGTGGAGTCACATCCCTGTGTAAAATTGTCTCAAAAGTGATAGTTGCATATATAGGCACACAAGCTAAATGCTGTCGATTAGAACACTTATATGTGTAGGTAAAGTAGCTTGCAAACACAGTAATTAAAGTTACTGCCACAGCACAGGTTTGTCTTGAATACTGACAGAGTGCATGTTATACATGATGACATAATCACTGTATACTACAACAACATGTTAGGAGGAGGGTTTGACATAGCTGTTGACTCACATATCTTTCTAAAAATGCACACAAAGTTGACTACAGTGAGAATAGAACTTCTACCTATTTATAAAACACAGTACTTAATGCAAGCACATCAGCACAAGTCTGGCTTTCATAGTGTTGGACAACACTTTATAACTAATGACATCAGCAGTGTCTGATAAAAACAGGATTGTAATAGCAGTGTCCCACATGCTGGTGTAAAATGGTCTCTCGAATGTCAACCAAGTGCACAAACACACACACATACCAACTGACCGCAGTGAGAACAGAACCCCTACCTATTTATAGAGCACAGTACTTAACACAAGTACCACAGTACAAGTCTGACTTTTGTAATGTCGGACAACACTTTATAACTGATGACATCAGCAGTGTCTGGTGAGAAGAGGAAGGTAATAGCAGTAACCCATATGCTGGTGTAAAATGGTCTCTTGAATGTCAACTAAGTGAACACACCCACACACAGACAGACAGGCAGACACACACACCAGTTGACCACAGTGAGAACAGAACCTCTTCCTATTTACAGAGCACAGTACTTGACACAAGCTCCATAGCACATGCCTGGCTTTTATAATGTCAGACAACACTTTGATGACATCAGCAGTGTCTGGTGTGAAGAGGATGGTAATAGCTGTGTCCCACATGCTGGTGTAAAATGGTCTCTTGAATGTCAACCAAGCAAAGACACACACACACACACACACACACACACAGACACACACACACACACACACACACACACACACACACACACACACACACACACACACACACACACACACACACACAGACACACACACACACACACACACACACACACACACACACACACACCAGTTGAGCAGAGTGAGATTATAACCCCTACCTAAGTACATTGACTCGAAAACTCAGTATTTAACAAAAGTGCCATAGCAAAAGCCTGACTTTTACAATGCTGCTGAACAATTTATCGTGGGTGACATCATCACTGGATGTGTGATAGAAGATGTTGGGGGGCCTGAATGAAAAGGATGTGTAGTCATTTACAACTGTCAAAATATTTGTACTCCATGGGACTGCAGGATACACAGTTATACTCTTCTGACTAGATAGACAGACACACACACAAACCAGATGACCACAGTGAAATTAGAACCCCTACCTAAGTAAACTGGCTCAAGAACTCAGTATTTAATGCAAGCACCACAGCACAAGTCTGACTTTTACAATGCTGGTGGACAACTTATAGTGGATGGCATCATCACTGGATGTTTGGGAGGCCTGTATGAAATGAATGGGTAGCCATGTATGACTGTCAAGATATTAAAGTTCTGCATGTTACCAGTTTGATGATAGTAGGATACAGACTGATGTTCCTTTGACTATGCACACACACATAATGTGGTTGCTGTTCTAATCTATCTCACATGTAATTATTTAGTTCCCATGTACAAAACATGGTATGTGATGATTGCAACACCACTAAAGTATGTATTTGCTTTGTCAGATTTGTCTTTATAGATGATACCATCATCATTATATGATCTTGTTGACATATCCTTTTATGAGAGTGGTGTGCAAACTGTGGATGTAGCATTTCCTGTTGTGTTCTCAAGCTGCAGGTATGCTTTAAGACACAGCTTTACAAACTATATTCAAACAGTTGTCAGGACAGCATGTAGCAAAAATGAAACATTTTTTCTCAGTATGTTGTGTACATTACACACTTAAATTGCTACATACAGAAACACACATATTTGTGAACAATTGCTGTCTACATTAGTACAAGTATTACACAATCTGAATGAGTATTGTAAATACAAAGATGTAGATGATATGTAACAAAGCATTTTATTTACTTTAATGGGATGAAGACTATGTAGTAAATATAGTTAATACATCCTAATAAGCAATTTCCATAGCACACCACAGAGCAGCTGCTTTGCATGATCAATGGCAAAGTGTTTGCGCATGTGAGATACACATTTAAGGACTCCTACTTGAACTTATGAAGTATTTATCTATACTTGCTATGGTAGACACAGCTAAGAGATACTATGGTGTCCATATACAGTGCATATCAGAAATGCATCATAAACTGTCTAACCTTAAAAAAGTATTTATACTACTTTCCCTGTTTGCACGTAGTTAAGTGAAGAACAAACACAGGCCTCTGCTTCACTGATAAAATTATGAGAGTACTATTGGTTTGCTTTCCTCCATACAAACATGCTGAGTAGAGAAGTTTGGAAGTCAGCACTTTGGATAGTACTGAGTGTAAAAAACACACTTGTTGTTTAGCTTTTTAGCTTACCTTGTGACAGCAGGTGTAAGAGCACTGAGTTCTTATTTTGAGCCCAGATTATACACGGTTTGAATCCAGCTCTATCTAATATTTTTAAATATGTATTCATGATGTAATTAAATAATTATGTGTGCTAATTATTTGAGATGTGAGAGGGAATGTTTCCTTAGCGTAACGGGTTTAAGCAGCATTGTGCTGTGATAACTGCACCATGTCATTGAGTGTGAAGAGCCATTCACCATCACTCAGCACTGGTGCATAATGCAAAATGCCAGACAAACAAAAAGTGAAGAGCTTCATTGGGGATTTCTTATTGATAAGTGTGGTGTGTGATTCTATTTTTTGACTAGATTAAAGGTGTTAAAATGGGGTAGATTGGAAATTGGTGAAATGGGGAGCAAGCAGGGGGAAGAACAAAGGGAAATCAATATAGGGATGTGCAAGAGGGAGGTAGGAAACAACCATTCCTATCCATGTCTTCAACAGTCTAAAATAAATATGTATAGAATATTGGCTGAATAAGGACTGTCACCTCAACAAAGAGGGGTGACAACAATACAATCATGTTGTACAGCCAACTGGACTGAATCAAGTGTGCTGAGAAGACATGTGCGAAGTGGAGAGGTATGTATGGGATGATATTTTTTGGGATGGGTGCCCATTTATGATTTTTTATTACAGTAACAGAGGAATGTTGGGTAAGGGACATAGGTACTTCTGGGTCAAGAAAGTAGGATAGGTGAGGAAATGGATGCAATCAGGACAAACAAGACAAGTGACAGGGGTGTGAGGGATATAACAGTTTGGGGGACACCATGACTGGGGATAGGTAGGAGACATCAGATGCCCATACCTGTCAAACATAGGGACAGTGAGGATCTAGTCTGCACCCTCAGAACTGTCATCACTATTTCCCTCCTCAGCTTGCTGTTGTAATCCTTGGAATTTATGTTTCCCAAGCATTCAAGAGATCAACTTCTCCATCTGGAAGAGGTGTGCAACAATAGTGCTTGTCAAGACCTCCCGCACCATACCTGACATCTCCTGGTGGGTGACAAAATCGCCATCTCTGCCAATACTCCCAGAAGGTACCACTGTGCCAGCTGCAGGGGGTCATGCTACCTGATGTGGAGGGCCAAGGTAGTGCAAGGGTAGCAGAGGCAGTACTGCCAGGTTGGGTCCCAGATGTGCTGGGCGGCAGTGAACAAGCTGTTTGAGTGGGGGCAAGTTGAGCCAAGGTGGTTGGCCTACCTCCCTCTGCTGTAAAGCATTTTGTGAGTTGTCAGAAATTGATGACATCAAAATGTGACCACACATATTAAAAAAAAAGAGAGACATGGGTTGGGGTAAGAGAAAAAAAAGAGAGAATTAGTACCATCATATGTGACATACAATAATTTAATACAATATAAAGAATTTATTTCTACTTTTACATTTAAGTATATTTTTTAACAACTAAAAACTATAATTGATTGCTCCAAGGAATCCTTACAATATGCATATGTTGCATATATTCTTGATCAAATAATACAGATTTAGTTAACAGCGTGGCATGTATCCCAATTTTCTTGACCTTATTAAGTAATATTTTTAAATTATTTTACTATATATTTGTTACTTGTGGGATCTGAAACCACAAAGTCTGACTACACTATTAAAATTGACTCCTACAGTTGGCTTGTACTACAGACTGAAGCATGCATTTTTGATTTTACAGTTAAAATATGCACGCTTAATTTGCTACTAGTTTATAGAAGAGCAATACTTTAGTAAAATAATAGTTATGTTATGCTGCATACATACCCCTTGCTTCCCTAAGTCTTTCTAAACACTCAACATGGGCTTCCTTATTCACTACTATTTCCTGGTTGGCTGTAGAATGAAAAGGAGAGAACAAGAATATTATGTATACCATTCTTGCATATCTATATGCAACTTTCTATCTAATTTAAATTATCTTTATCTGTGTACTTACGCAAATGTGGGATGTCAGCAGTCCTAAACTCATCCAGCCACTGGTTGAGTGCATCCTGCTTGCACCTTTTGAGGTCATTAAAGTGTCCTGCATTGCTCTCCAGTGCATGGAATGCCAGTTGTACTGGAGACAGCATTGGCTATACTATTCCAAGCCTCAGATTTGTATAAAGACCTAGTATAATCTCCCTGCAGCAGTCTTTTGGTGTGGTGCTTTACAAGCAGTCTAATAAATATTCTGGATTACTCCACACCCCACCTTTCAGCCCTGAATTGGACACCTGTCCTACTAGCTCCAGACACATCTGCTCAGGTCAAACAACAACAGTTAAGATTGTTTTCCCACCAATTAATGTTACCACATTTAATGCTAGTGTGCAAACCTGAAGAACCATGTCGACCAAGTTTGCATGATGACAGCAACAATGCCAAACAGAGAGGAAAACAGTTTTTTTTTTAAATAGAATGGTTAATCTGACAGTTGGCATTAGTTCATGGGTTGGTTGCTGTTGTAACTGTTACTTGATTTAACTTTGCAGGCATGTACTGGAGGTATGCATTTTATGATCTGGCCCATTTGTTGTGTGGCTTTACACACTGATAAAATTAATTTGTACAATGTGGAATTCAAACCTATGCAAAATAGACAAAACATATTCTTCCACAGAGGTGGTTTTTCATCCCTGCCACAGAAGAAGTACTTGTCAGACATGCACATTAAGTATATATAAATGCACATGACAGAGTGAGGGGTTAATCATGTATATGTGCGACCTGACAAGGTCCTCGCTTATATATTCATTTGTGTATGAGTATCTTTGAAGTCTGAAGTCCTTCCAAGACCAGAAATGACAATTATATCTATAGAAACATAATTATCAGTATACCATCAGTCACACATATAATTCATATGAGCATCAGTGCTATGCATATTTATTATTTACAATTATGTTTACATTGTTTTATATTTTCTGAAATTGAGTGGACAAGCATTAATAAAATGGGGAGTGCGCTAGATTAGAACCCTGGCTTACCTGTATTGTGAGCATTAACTTATACCATTTGCCACAGGGAAGTTTGGGCTACAAGTGTATTTTTACAGTCATTACTGTACAGAGTGCTCACTGCAACTGAGACCTTGCTTGTCAGACCTGCATACAGTTATTAGTTCTACATAAACATTAAAGAGTTGAGTGTTTAACCATGTATGTGTGTGACATGAAAGTTCAGAAAATAAATGTGTAATTGTAGAACCATAATTGTACTGATACCCACAGTTATGCATGTAATATATCGCTGATATCCTGTATGTGCTCAGTGCACATGCTACAGATAGTTATTCCTATATGAAAGTATTTTTTCTACTGTTAATTTTTATATAAAGCAAAGTGGAACATCAGTAAGAAAAGTTTGGTCTTAGCTGGATTAGAACCCAGGCTTGCCTGTACTATAACCATTTACTTATAACTGCTGCCACAGGAACAAATAGGCAGCAGCTGTATACTTTCACACTAATTACTATGTATATGTGCTGACCACTGCACAATGCAGTTTCCTGTCCGCAGGTGTTCTGGACCTGCAGGTGTTGTGCAGCGCAATGCCACTTAGCAGGTTTGCGAGATGGTAAGCAAAAGATTCAGCAATGTATCTGTTTTGAAATTAACTACTGTCTGCTTCCTGTCTGCAAGTGTTCTGGACCTGCAGGTGTTGCTGACCATCATGCAGTTCTGCTTAGTGGGATTGGGCGATTGTCAACAAAAGTAACAACGTGTCCTTTTTGAAATTGAGAATATCTACTTCATATGTGGGCCATTAGACCATGTTTATGGAAAGTAAACTGCGCAAACATTACAAGCAAAGCTCACTTTGTATTATCCTTCTATGAAGTGTTCATTAGATTTCATCCATAAAAGATAAATGTGGGACTTGAACCATGATCTACAGGTAGTATACACTATGTGGTTCATCATGTTTACCAGGTGTGTTACACACACACACTTGATTCACTTGTGTAATTTACGCAATCTTCCTCACAGAAGTAGGTTACATGAAATGTATTTGACTTATCCGTTGTACTGTGTATGAACTAAGGTGCCCACCACACAAATATTAATATTTAAAAAAACATAAACAACATTACAAAATAAATTGTAGCACACATTACAGATTTTTACACAAGTCTGGATTTGAACTGTCACACTAACAAACCTACAAAACACAGTAAGGGTCTTTTATCCCTCTTTGCCACAGAAACAGCTTTGCAGCAGGAATGCAAATCATTGTGCATACAAGCAAGTCCCTTTCATCCACAGTATTAACAAGACATATAACACATGAACACTCTCAATTGTTTGTAAATGTGTTAATTACATATTTAGTCCAATGACGGATCACAAAACCATTTATGAGTATTGCTTGCAGCAATGCAGCTCTGTCTTCCCTTTCTGTTGTGTTCATTCCTCTATCTGAGCTGTAATCTCAGACATACAGTCTGTAAGGCATTTTGTGTCATTGTCATTAAAATGTATGAGAATATTAAATGACAATAATATACAAGTTTCAACAAAGGCAGAGGAGTTTGGCTATTAATGAACAGAAATTGAGAAATGTGTGCTGCTCACTTCCATTTAAAACCTTGATACAATTACTTCTACACTTTGTAAGTGTAACCTGAGTGACACACCCACTACAGGTAAGAGAGTCTGAATTGCTTTTGTGTTTTCCTTCTCACAACCAGTAATTATTCACAGTTGCATTCCACTAGCAACTAACACTGAAGGAGTGCCTGTACTATGTTTACATGTGCTACACGGAGCCAATATTTGGGATTCAGCAACTCATTAGAGTTTACACCTCATTTGCATGTTCAGCGTACCTACAGGCTTGAATCTACACTATCAAAAGGCAACTGTGTAGGTATGGAACCTGAAGGAGAAGAAAGATGTGTTTGTGTACAATACAGAAGAAGACTGCTATTCATATGGATTTATTTGCACAGAAGAGTTCTGATCTTGATAAGGTATGATTCAGTTTTTCAGTTAAATACTAGATTTGCTTGCATGTCCCTAGGGCAATGTTATATATCCATTAGTAAATGCAACTTTTATCTGTATGCACTCTTAGAAGTTTACTGATGGCATATGCATTTTGTCAGGGCATTTTACTTTATCAGATGTGCATCCTTATTAACTTTCATCACAAGTATTATCATTACAGCTGTTTATCTTACACTCTTCCATGTTATTTCAGTGAAATGTAAATGTCCTATACTGTCAATGACACAGGGGTGTTAGGCTTCTAAGATTGCCAGCAGACACCTCTAGGGGAGTGCTGGGCACAGGTAGAGGTGACTGGCAGTTGTATAAAAATGAATTTTATGTTGCAAATGTGTAAACAGGTTTTGAGAATATGTTGAAAAGCACTTTTAACAGTTGACTGATGTATTATTCCTTGCTTGCCACAAACTGTCATTTGCCTGTTGCTTTGGGGGGGGGCAAGTTCCATTGTGTGTTGCCACAATCAAAAACTTTTTTTAAAGAGGTTTGCTCTTGTTATTTCTTGTTTTGAATCACATCTTGGTTTGTGTGTGACTGTGATATGTTACAACAGCATGACCTTTTATATTTTATGTATTTATTTATTTGACATTTGTTTACCAGGGTGGTCTGACTGGGTTTACAGAACCCATTTTTAGCAGAGGCCCGGGGAGAAAAGCTCCACATACAGTACAATACAAATACAGTATAATCCAATACAATAAAGATTACATTAGAAATACTATACATAAAATAAGTTGAAAGAACAAACTGCTACAAGATGTTGTAATATATTACTACACATCTAGACAATACTATACAGTTAAAACATTACAGATGATAATAGTCACTCTCATCATACATGATGTAGATAGTGTTCACAAAAAAAGTATGTAGGTAGTACAATGTGTGACACCGACTGTTATAGTACAAGCAAAATAGAAGGCTAGTTTCAGTTACAAAAAGAGCAGCCAGAAAGTTAGTGATGCAGACATATAGCAAGAGAGAGAGTTAAGTAGAATAGAAGCAATAAAGCCTGAGCAGTAGCTTAAGGATATGGTATAGAAGCAGAGACAGAGTTAGATGAGCTTTAGGATCTTGCAGTCTGTGAGGGACTGAAATGTGACAGAAGAAAAAGACCTGAGCATTCGGCAGGCTTTATGCAGGAGCAGAGCCATGTATTTTGAGATTATTTTTTTAAAGAGACTTTGAAATGGTAGGCCAGGCATAGACCTGGTAGTGAATTCCACTGTATAGAGACAGAGTATGAATACAGAGAGTGACCGAGTTTTCTTGTGGGTTTTGAGATAGCTAAGAGATTTTTGTCTTCTGATCACAGGGATCGATTTGGTGTGTAAGGTGTGGCTAGATTGGCTAGTGCAGGGCAGGCAGTAGGCTTGAAAATAAGGTTGTGCAAGGTAGATAGCTAAATAAAGACAAGTTGGTTGGGTAGTTCAAGCCAGTTTAATTCAAGGAGTGGTTTACAGTGGTGTGTGTGATATTTAGATTTTGTGGCAAACTTTGCAACTTTGTTGTAGCACTGTTCTAATTTGCTTAGGGTAGAATTTCATAAGTTAGTTAAGATAGGGGTACCATAAAGAAGGGAGGGAAGTAAAAATGTATTTGCAAGGGTAGTTTTAGTTGCTGCAGTAAAAAAATGTTTGTTTCTATATGAGCCCCAGTTTTTGATTAATTTTCTTTATATTTTGCTGTATATGGGGGTCAAATGAAAATTTATTGTCAATGATAACACCTAGACGTTTGGTTTCCTGCACTATTTCTATGGCAGTGTTGTCAGATGCAAGGTTGTTGAAATGATCAGTGACAGGGGAGGTGTTTTTGGGATGAAAGAGTACTAGTTTTGTCTTCTTTGGATTAAGAAAGAGTTTGGCATTTCTTAGCAAAGATTCAACTGCTGTAAAGGACTGTTGAGTTTTTGAGAGTAGTTCAGGTAGTGATTGAGCAGTGCAGATTATGGTGGATTCATCAGCATACTGAATGAGGATCTCAGTGTGAGAGGCAGTGTGAAAGTAGTTTGTGAAGATGTTGAAGAGTAGGGGTTCTAGGATGGAGCCTTGGGGGACTCTAGTATGGTTGTGGAGAAAGGGTGAGAGTTTGTTGGACCATTTCAGCGCTTGTTTACAATCCTTGAGGTAGCTCTGAAACCATTTTACTGTGTTATGTGAGAAGCCTACGTTAGACAGTGTGTTCAAAAGTAAGGGGTGAGACACTGTGTCAAAGGCTTTGCAGAGATCAAGGAATACTGAGACTGTATAGCATCCAGTATCTCTGGCCTTGTTCATGGTGTCTGTAAAAGATAATAGGGCTGTAGCTGTGCTGTGGCTAGGTCAGATTTCATGTTGGGTTTTGGTTAAAAGATTGTTTTGCAATAGATATTGCATTGCCTGCTGATGGATACCTCTCTCGAGAATTTTGGATATGGGTGACAAGATGGATATAGGACGGAAATTGGCTGGATCAAAAGAGTTGCCTCCTTTGTGGATGGGGGTGATGTGAGATTGTTTCCATATAGTAGGTACTTCTGATTTGGATAAAGACCTGTTTATAAGGATACTGATTAGGTATGAGACTGAGTTAGCATCCAGTCTGAGGTAGTATGGGGGGAGATTGTCAGCTGAAGTAGAGCAGGGTTTTAGTTTTTGTAGCAATTTCTTAATGGTGTCAGTGGGTATGGGCTGAAATGAGAATGGGGTTTGTATGACATTTTGTTGAGTAGGGGGGTTAGTAATGACAGGGTTAGAAAGAGTTGATGGCCTGGGGTCGGTGTTTGAATAGGTTGAAGGAGGGTGGGGGGGACCAGCATTAGGTGTGTTTGATAGTAGGTCGGAAACTGATTTTATGAAGTACTTGTTAAAGTTTTGGGCTATTTGTGATAGAGGGGTATCAGGTGATAGGGTGTGCTCTTCATTTCTTCCAGGGTTAAGTAGAGAGGGTTCCGGCGTGTAGCCCGCAAGACAATTCCCTGCGAGCTACATCACCAAACCCAAATGGCTGCAGCGGCACTTTGCTATAGTGCAATACGGCTGAAAAGCCTAGCCGCTGCAGCTGTAATCTATGTATGGGCAGAGACAGCCGTACCGGATGTGAAACGCATTCCTTATTTACATTCAAGGAATGCATTTATTTAAGTATTTATTTATTGACAACAAAATAAATAAATAAGTAAATAAATGCATTCCTTGAATGTAAATAAGGAATGTGTTACACATCCGGTACAGCTGTCTCTGCCCGTACATAGATTACAGCTGCAGCGGCAAGGCTTTTCAGCCATATTGCACTATGGCAAAGTGCTGTTGCATTATTATTTGGCGATAGCTCAGGAATTGTCCATGGCTACACTGAACCCAAGTAGAGAAGATATGGAGTGCCAAAATTTACTGGAGTTGATTTTATGCTGGAATTGAAGCTAGGAATAATATGACTTCTTATCTCTGTTGATTAGTTTTGTCACTTTGTTATGTAATGTTTTGAAATGAACATGATTTTGTTCATATTTGTTTTGTTTCAAGGTTGACCAGGCTAGGTCCCTTTGCTTCATCAGGTGTTTACATTCCTTACAGAGCCATGGTGCTGAGTTATTTTTGATTCTTTTCATATGACTGGAAGCTAGTGTATTAAGTATGTGAAGGAAGGTGTTATTAAAGTATAGTACACCATCATTAAGGGCTAGTTGTTTAAGGGGTGTCCAGTCTATTTCCTGTAGGTGATTGCTGAATTTATGCGGACAAAAATTAATTGCGTTCCTAACTGATTTTATAGTTGTACTCTTGGTTGTTGGGAGTTTATTCTAAGGAAGTAAGCTGGCAGACCATCACTCAAGGAGCTAGGCAGTGTACCAGAAGATGGGTAATTGTCAGGGTGGGATACTAGAATCCAATCTAAGGTTGTGAAGTTTTAATACCTGAAGGTTTGAGTTTCTCCACTGGGTAATATTGAAAAAAAATAATAATATGTGTATATATAAGCAGGAGGATTATTTATGTGATAGTTATGTGTAGTATCCTTTTTTGTTTTGTGCCATCTAGGATTATGGCTCCCATGCGTCCCAGTCCCCACAAACCCCCCTTCAATGATTCTGAGAATTATGTAATTGTCCAAGCATTTAGGCAAAACATTGCCTTTCTGCTTTAGAGAGGATGTGGGGGTATATCTGGCAAATTTGGAACCAGATTGTGAATGTTGTAGATGCCATGGGGGGCACAGCAGGACTTGTGATCAGGTGCGTCATAGGGCCACTGATATGATTTCTTCCGTCTGGAAGACAGCAGCTGCAGTGTCCCAAGGACAACTGGCTACTGGGATGGGGGGCTGGTACACAGCCAGCACTGACAACAAATGAAGAGTTCCTGTCCACTGTCAGGGATCCAGAGAGTTCAAGGGAAAGTGCACAACAGCATGTGATTGATGCTGGTGCTGCTATTTCAGGGAGGACAATTATGTCCCAGGAGGAGCTTCCAGGTAAGCTTACATATGTCAATTTTTAACAGTTTCTTGTATAGTAAAATATTGAAAGTAATAGTTCAGTTATTTTAATTATTTTTGGAGGGGTGGGGAACCTATTGATACATTGATACAGTTAACAACACATTCTGGCTCATTGCACATGGGCTTTGGGTGGACATGTCAGCAAAGTATTAAAAGTATTGCTAATGGACATATAAAGGCAATAAATTGGTCCCCCTGTTATTGAAATTGTGATGATGGTGTCCTTACCTTTTGCTTACCTTCTTCCAGGAACATCCTCCCCAGCAAGTGTGGAGTTATCTGCACATGGTAAGCCAAACATTTTCATTTGAGCACTGATGAGCATTTGATAGAAATATGCATTTATCTGTATGTGTGAGGTGTGTGTGTGTGTGTATTGCTGTACTGTATGTGATAGTGGCACCAGTGTTAGTTTGTTAGCATATATTAAATTGTAGTGTAGGTATTAATTTCTTTCCTGTGTTTGTTGCTTATTATCACAGGTGATCCTGACAGTTAAAGTGTATGACTTTTACCACCTGATACCAAAGTATCAACAGACTTTGATGACCATGGTGGCCAAACAGAGGCACAGTTGGGGGGGGGGGTGCAGAGGTTGAATCTGACACTGAGGTTGACATTCAACCATTCCCTGTATTTCCGTCACATACAGCCAATAGGCCTACACATACCTACTGCAGTGAGCCCACAGATACTGGACAGGTGGATGGTGAGACACTTGATCAGGGTAGTGTGGTTACTGCAGCTTCATTACCTGTTTACTCTGGCAATAGCCAAAGTGTGGGTGAGGTGCCACACAACAGGGTTGTTAGGGGGGCTTGGAGCAGGCCTGCAGTTCACCCTCCACCTGATCCTGGTTCCATGCCACTTGATGTATGTTTAGGGGCATCATGGAGGCTCAGGCACGTTCCAGTAGGGCCTCCGAGGAGATGCTTAGGGTTTTACATGTGGCACAGGCTGACATGCATGACTGCCTCTACTGTGTTGCTGATTCAATGGATCTGATGAATGACATGTTGGAATGGGAACTGACTGTGATGGATTGTCTGCTGGGAGGGGACGGCATCCACTTGAATGTAGGTTAGCCACATCATCTGATGTTAGCCAATGTGGCCGTGGGCGATCATGTTCATGTAGTGGCACTACTTCCACTAAACCATCAGTGGTTGAGGTGTCCACACCCAGATGTGGTAGACCATGGAGTTGTAGTCCTGGGCATACTTGTGAGGAGAGCTCATCCAGCAGACATCAGTTATGTTCAGGTAACAGCACTGCATCTGACCGTGGGCATGAATGTGTCAGTGCAACTGTTGGCAGAGTCAGTTCTCGCAGTTGGGGACAATGACAATGAACTGTCACCTATACCGTGCATGACTCACACCAGTCTGACATACCAGGATGAAGAGCTAGCACCCAGCTTGACTGTTTTTTTTTTTTTTGCAGACACTCACAAATGTTTTACCTTGAATGCCCATACAGACACACACATAACAGTTATGTGGGTCTGTAGTGAGGCTTGCTCATTCTGTCTCAGTGGCCACTTGATACTTTATCCAAACATCTGCCTGTCTGTCTTTCTTACTCACACTCACTCACTACCTTTTTTGTCAGCCTAGGCATCCTGCACCCCCCCCCCCCAATAACCTGTGTGAATGATGATAACTGTGCCACATCCTTGATTTTCTCTCTTTTTGATTCAGGGATACAGAAGTCTTTTGTCTGATGCCCAGGGTGCACAGCTGTCTGAGTGTTTAGTATATCTGTGTTTGTGATGCTCTTTTGAAAATTGTATTGGTTCCTTACAGGTTTTGGTAATGTGTACATCCCGCTCAACCTCTTAGACCAACAAAGCTGGACCAAGTCATAAATAAAAGTGGGACAAAGACCCCAAAAATAGGGACAGTTTTGAAATATTTTGTTTGTACAAACTTAGAAAGTTGATAGAAAAACAGATTTTGCATTACCATGATTTTTCTGAGGGATATGAAGTATGAAACTGAAATCTCTGTCGTTATTTTTTATCTTCAATCTTTAACGATTTGCCAGTACAAAACTATGATGTCCAACTGTGGACATTCTGTGAAAATCTGTACATTTGAGAGGTATGAATGTGTGAATCTTATAGAGGATACACGTATTGACATACGTCAGTGCTGTAACATATTGATGTCACTGCTAGAAAAATCACCCACCTCGTACTTTACTTACATTAGCAATTAACAGTATGCAAGGATATGCCATTCATTTGTGTTCTTAGACATTTATTTTTCTATTCCAGGTTCAACACTTACCTTAGAAGTCTGGCAGTTGCAAGAGTTTTAATTTAGGGGTGACTCTGTCTGATGCTATCATTACACAGCCATTACATAGGTAACTAAAGTTTGTGAGCATTGCCTGGTATCAATGTTACTGTATGTATGTGTGTAGGATGAAGGTTTTAGCCCCTTAGGTGGTGAGCACGTGTACTATCCATTGCCTCTTGGCCAGTGCGAGAGCATATTGTGTATGCCTACATCTGTATACACCCACAGCAGCTGGTGGTTCCCCCCACTGACTCCTCACATGTGTGTCACTGTGGTGACTTTACCAGTGGTGGTGAGATGTGTGTCCTTTCACCTTGGTGTTCCTGCTGAAGCTGTTTTCTCAGAATACTGTGAAAATTTCAGCACATGTACAGGGCTTGTACTGCAGGGCTCCCCCAGATATATCTAGGCAGCCCAAACACTATATTATATTATATATATATATGTATTATATTTTTTGTTTGAGCATATGCCTCATTATATTGTTCTTCAGTTGGTGTGTTTGCATTTCTGATGGGCATCATCAGGCATGGTTCAAGTGCATAACCTGCATCCCCCAGTAAATGACCCTGTGGGATATCCTCCCGAGAAAACATCTGATACAATTTGGATTTGTGCCAGATATACAAGCTGTGGTAACTGCCTGGGTTGCCAACACACACACTCAGGATGATTCCCTTAGCATTACACACGACCTGGCAGTTAATGGAGTGGAAGCCCTTTCTGTTTATGTACACCCTTCCCTGTTCCCTGGGTGGTGCTTTGATTTTGACGAGTCTACAGTCTATGGCAAAATACTTCAGGGTGGTGTGCCACAGAGTAGAACTCCTGCAAAGCGGAGGCACTGTCCTCAGGTGCATGGAGAAAATATATGTAGTTATTGGCATGTTGTATCATAGCATTCAGGAATTGATGTAGGATCCCTGGATGCTGATGCCTGTGACACCCCTAGTATGTCCCCTGTTGGTCTCTGGAAAGTTCCTGTATCTAATATTTTAAGTACTACACATACCTTATTTTCCCCCAGTATTGGTCCCCCTTGGTTTGCACTTGCTGTCATTTGAGGATGGCAGAGGTTGGAGAGTTTTTGTAGTGTGTCTATCCACCCTGTAGCGCTCTACAATTTCCACCTCATGCAGACCACGAAAAATTAAACGGAGTCTAAACATCCTTCTTCTTGGCTGTGGCCTATTAGCAGCAGCAGCACAGAGTTGCACCTGTTGCACAATTACATGAATAGGATGAACAGCATCCCCTAACATTCTTTCTGTGTAGACTAGTTTCCTTGGCTATATTCCAGCAGGTTTTGGAATTTGCATTCAAAACCTGCACTTAGTCTACACAATTGCTTTATTGCTTGTTGAGCAGCTCCTCCATCTTGGATCAGTTGATTAGTATAAAATTCATCTGCTTATATATATTGTAATTAGCAAGCCATGATGTTTATAATGTATAGAGCTGCTTACTGAGTACAAAATTATGTGCTATTGTGTGCGCATCACATTTTAGCAGACCATGTAGGTTTTATTGAATCTGCACCACAATTACCTTATTTGGATACATTAATCTAACATTAAAAAAAACAGAAATATAGGGCCAGATTCCAAAAGGGTTGCTCTCAGTGTAAGTCTGTCCTGATTCCAAAAGATGTGCTCTTTTTTTTTAATTTCTCCAAGTCTTTTGGGTTTCTAATACCATGATGGGAATGGACCCCATTCCTAAGTCAAAGTGCGATTAAAGTTCATGAAATTAGTATTGTTTCAGTCTCTGATGTCAGCCAAAGTGCTCTTAGCAGCACCTGCAATGTGCCCAGTAATAACTCCTTCTGCAGTTCATATGGAGTTACATGTATTGGTAACATATCTAAATACATTTGTAAATTCTTTTTTATAAGACCCGTTGCTTCTACTACTATTGGAACTGTCTGGGTATCTTTCTTCCACATTGCTCTCGTTTCTGCCTGCAGATCCTTATATTTTATGACTTTGTGTCTCTCTGTAAGCAAGACACTGTAGTCACTGGGAGTGGCAATTTCAATGATCAGTGCTACTTTTGTCTTCTTTTCTTGGGCCACTATATCTGGTTTTCTAACATCTATCTTTTGAACTGTTGGTAATGGATGATCCCATGTGATGTAGACTTCTTCATTTTCTATGATGCTTTGTGGCTCATGTTTACAGTGTTTTTCAGCCACTTCAGTACCATAATGTTTGCACAATCCCTAGTGCAACAGTCTCGCCACAGTATTATGCCTTTCAGTACCCAGTCCTTCTGCCATTAGTATGTTGCAACCAGCAATGAGGTGTGCAACTGTTTCCAATTCAGTTTTACAAAACCTACATTTGTCTGTTTCCCCCACATGTTCAATGGACTTTATAAACCGTGCATGCAGCCCATTATCTTGGGATGCCAATATTAACCTTTCATCTCTTGGTTTGAATTCTCCTCTCCTTAACCATTCTTGCATTCATTCCTGATCAACATGAGGTTCTTCCAGAAGTTTTCCATACTTGCAACTATATTTATGCTTTTTCCACATTTCTTGCATTCTCATCTGAACCTTTACTTTATATTCTTTCTTTTGTTTTTTGGCACATTAATTGCTGCCTGATTTTTATCTACTTCTGTTTTTTTTTCCATTCCTGCTTGACGCTTCTGCTAGATTAAGCAGAGGTCATCTTAGATTTATTCTCTTCATGTTTCAAAACTTTCACTATGTTTGGGTCTTGTGAGGTCAACAGATATGTGTGGAGTCTCACGATTGTGGATCTATACATATAATCAATTTTAAGGAGGCCCACCCTTCTTCGGAACGGGGAATATCTAATCTTGGTATGTACTGATTTTTATAAATCATTTGGTGAGCATAAAGCATCCTTCTTGTTTTCCTATGTAATCTAGCCAACATGTTTTGAGGCCAGTCAATCACTCCAGAACTGTAAGTTAGGATAGGAAGAGCGAATTGGTTTATAGCTTGGATTTTGTTCCCAGATGTCAGTGCTGTTTTCAGGATTAATTTATGTCTTAAGTATTCCTTACTAAGTTTTATTCTGATTTGTTTGTGTTTTATTGTTGATCCTTCATCAATTCCCAAATATTTGTATACACCTTCTTGCTCAAGTTCTTTTATATCACATTCTTGTCCCAAACTAATGTTTTGATGTTTTTCTGGCATTGCAGTTTTCCTGCTTTAAAGGTTGCTTTTGCACATTTATCAAGACCAAATGACATTCTTATATCATCTGAAAAAGTTTTGACAACTTGCAGTTGTGCTTTTAGTTCCTTATCTGATGAGCTATACAATTTTAAATTATCGACAAAGAGAAGATGAGAAGTCTTTACACTTTGCTGTTTTCTAGGGGCCAAATTATAGCCATGGCCTAAGCTGTTATGTAGACAGCTTACTGGGTTAAGGGCAAGGCAGAACAGCAGCGGTGACAAAGAGTCACCCTGGAATATCCCCCTTTGAATTTTTATCCCTGGGATAATAATTTGTCCTTTGTTGTATCTTTCGGCTTTTCCCGGTTAGGGGTCACCACAGCGGAACTCCGGTCCACTAATGATTGGCAGTAGGGTTTTACATGCTGGCTTGCTGGGCCTAACGCACAACCTTCAACGAAGGAACGCCCTTTATCATGGCTTAATTGCAAAGTGGTCTGTCACTGTTTCGTGGTCACTGTAATATAATTGATTAGTGTAGGGTGTATCTTATACATTTTTAAGCACTCTTTTATCCATGAATGTAGGATACTATCAAATGCTTTTTTATAGTCAATCCATGCCATACTTGGATTTTTCTCCTTTTTACAGTTCTCCACTATGTCATTATTTAACATCAAATGATCCTTTGTTCCATATGACTTTCTTTCATTGACCTTTTAATTCTACTGTCATAATTGAGTTTTCTTCTAAATAACTATAAACTCTGTCGGTATCAATTCCCGTGTATAGCTTATACGTTGTTGGAAGGCAAGTTATTGGTCTATAATTTTTAGGGTAGTTTGCAGGTTCACTCTTAAGTAGGAGCATTATTTTTCCTGTTGTTAACCAGATTGGTGTCTGTTTGGGGTGTGCATATAAATAGTTATTACTCAAGGCTAAATCTTACTGCAAGGATGTTAATACTTTCAGTGAAAAGTTAGGTACTGCATCTGGGCCTGGGGTTTTCCAATTAGAGGCTTTTCTTAACTTTATTTCAGACTCTCTGGCTGTTACTTAATTCCATTTCATATATTGTACCTTTAAACCTCTTATTTTTTTCTTTAATTTCTTCTATCCATTCAGCATCTTTGTTATGTTCCACAGGCTCTTCATAGATACTTCTCCAAAATATATTTCTTCTTTTTTTTGGCGGTCTTTCAATTCCTTTACCTTATTTCCAAATTCTCTATAAAAAATTTTTGGGTCATCAATAAATTGCTTATTTTGTACTTTTCCTTTATATTTATCTTTGTATCTTCGAAGTTTTCCCACCTGTGCTGAAATATTTAGTTTATTTGCGATAGTGCATGATAGATCCTGATCTCTTCTAATACTGCGCATTGCTTTTATCACATCTATCTTTCTTAGTATTTTTGTTGCTCTGTTCCCTCTTCTATAGTCTTCTAACAGTGACACTTCTTGTCTTAATTGCTTTATATTTTACTCTAGTCGATATTTCCATAATGGTATTCGATTTCTCCCCTTCCTTTCCCTCACTACCCTGAGTTCTTTTGTTAGAACTTTATCAGTTATTAATTTAGCTGCACAGTAATATATCCTGTTTACTTCTGTTATATCGCAAGGATCTCTATGAACAGTCCTAATTACTGTGTTCATTTGTTCTATCAGACGTCTGGCTTTTGGGGTTTTATTAACCTTCTGCAGTCTATTTCTTTCATTGATCTTGATATATCTGTCTATGTCTGCTAAATTAAGCAACTCTTCTCTTAGCTCATTAGAGATGTGCTCTCATTGTAAGTGACTTACTTCGGTGTAAGGCCTATCTATAAACAGGGTTAGTATGGGGATCAGATTCCAAAACACCTGCTCTGAGTGTAAAGAGTAAGTCTTTTGGAATTGGGGGCATAGATAAATGGAATACTGCAGTCTGTTTTCTATGATAAATGAAATATTTATAGTATATTTGTATGATTAGGGAAGGTATTTCATGACTAATTTTCCTAAACCTGCAATTACAAGACATTTCATTTGTCACATGACAGCCTTTCCACATATTACACATACTCATGTGTGTACAATATGTGCATATATGTGTAAATACGGGTGTGAGTGTGTGTATGTGTAATACAGAAGTTTATGTTTGGGTGTCTGACCATAACCAACTTATTATATGTTTGAGACATGGACACCAAGAAATTCACCAATGAAAAGGGCCGGTTGTGTCCAGTGGTCTTACCTGATTAACAATTGTATATAAAAAATGTGGATCGTAGGTGGTGTTAACAGACACTCTTAGACACTATTAGCTGACTGCCCAACTCAGAAAATGTTGGTGATGTTGAGATGGATGAGCATAGGACTGAGGCTGAAACTGAAGACCCAGAAATACACACCATGGCTCTAGAATAGCACTACTATGCTGAAGCAAGTTAAATAATTTTTCATAAAAAAAAAACTATGGTTTTAGATCTTGTTGCATATAATACATATATAAAATGTTTAAAATGGGAAAAAAAGTAGCTTTACCGAGTATAAAATTGCTTTTGGCGGAAAGGCACCTGTTGAAACTTCAATGAAATGTACTCCTCAAAGGTACAAGCATTAACACTGCCTAGATGCACTAACTCATTTGTATACTATCTTGCTGTACTCCCCCACCCCTCACCACAGCTAAAAGCCTCAGGAGACAGGAACACCATTATCCTCTTTTAAATCTAGAGGAAGGATTTCCTTAGAATCTTAAGCAGAGAGTGAAGGCAACTGACAGTAGTGATACTGCCTCATTTTCTGATTGTGCTGGGGGACTGCATTTCTGGATAGAGCTCAAATTGGATTCTATTTGTCTGTAGAATTATGCAACTAATTTTTGGACTTCTTAATAAAAGGTACATAGAAATTCTGCATATCTCTTCAGCTACTGTCAGAGACAGGTCCAGATAAGCTGTTAGAATTCTTATTAATGCCATCTGTCCATTTAAACACATCTATTTTGTATTTTCCTTGTGTAAGGTTCATAGGTATATATTAGGCTAAAGAGCACAGGGGCCTTTTTAAGCCTAGCCATGCATCCCAAATGTATATGGCAAGTTTTAGGAACCTTAAGATTATTCTAAAGGGTATATGTAGGCTTGGGCTTGGGTGAGCAAGCATTTACTCGCCTCCTCTGTCCATTAGCGACATAAGTAGCAGCACAGTGGTGAATTTCTGATTCCCTATCTACTGGTCCAAGTTCCGTTTTAATTGGCTTGGGGAAGAACTGTGCTTTAAATGGATGGCAAGCCTAATTCAAGAGAAGGGATAGCCTCTGAGACACATACATATCCCTCCAACATGTCCTATTTATGTTGCAAGGATGGTTTATGTCCCTTGATTGGGTAATTCTGATGCTATTTGTTTTGCGGATATTCAAAAGATCCATTAGAGAGGGATGTAAGGATTCCTTGTATGGTAGACATAGATTGGCCCTGAGCAGTCTGTAGGAGATGGATTATATGGATCGGGTATTGGAGGTGATCTGTGTGGGACATGTTGTTTAAGCCCTGTATCCTTTTTGTGAGGAACCTCTGTAGACATTCCAGTTGTTGCAAGTTCTTGGTCAGGTACATTACCAAAGGGGGAGTTGTACTGTTCTGATGAGGGATTAATACAGAGGAATGGTGACTTCCTTAGTCCTAGATGCTATACTCTTGTTTATAAGTTGCACAACATAGAATTATTTCCATACTACTGTAGACACATGATGGTCAAAGGCCAGGTTACTGCCTACATACATCCCCAAATCTCTTAACTATCGGGTCTACTCATAGGGTGTGGGTTATCAATACAGTAGTTTCCAGGGATAGCCAACTTCTCAAAGGATACTATTATGCATTTCATGGCAGTGAATTTTAGACAGTGTCTCTGGCACCAGTTATTTGTCTAAGTCAGCCCTTCTTGGAGGATATTAGTCTCGTGGGGATTTAGTGATGGTACCTAGTTTGCAGTTGTTTACAAACTTGGTCAATCAGAGGTCCTTGATGTTGGCTTTGACTTCAGAGAAGTAGATGCCTAAAAGGAGCAGACCTGGCACAGAACCCTGAGGGACTCCATTAGTGACCGTCCTTTCTGTAGAGAGGGACTCCCTTATTTTAACTACTTGAGTCCTATCTGAGAGCCACCTGGCTATCCAGTTGGTGACATAGTGGTTTATATCCAGTTCTGTGAGTTTGCCTACAATGTTGGAGTGTGATATTGTGTCAGATGCCTTGGCCAGGTCAAGGTAGGAAGTATGCACTGTTTTACCCTCTTCCATTGCTTTGCTGACTTCTCAAAGAACTCCACCATGGGAAGTAGGCATGATCTACCCTTGATGAAACTAAATTGAGATGGAGCCAGTGTCTAAGGATTTCCTATGTCATTGTTAATCATTTCCACGGTAATATTTTCCATGACTTTGCATATATATGGATGAATGACAGTTTCATTTCTCCATTTGTGTGACATGAAGCCTGTCAGGAGGCTGCAGTTAAATAGTGACTCAGGTGGTCCTGACAGGTCATGTTTCATGCTATTTAGGAGGCATCCTGGAATATTATCTGGGCCCATTAATATGGTATGATTGGCCTTGGAGAGTACGTAGAGGACCTGCTCCCCAGTGATACTTGGTGGGGGTTATTTTTGATGGTATTTTGCTGAGGGATGGTTGGGGGACTAGGGGTAAAACTGGAGCTGAATTTGTTGGCCTGTAGATTTGCTATATTTTCTGGCCCAGCAGGTGGCTCCATTTACAATTAGTTCTACATGTTGTTGTGTACTGCTTTTCAGGCTGTGGACACAGCTAAAGAAAGCCTTTGGTTTTCCTTGGCCTGGGAAACAATTTCCACCTGCATTTTTGCTTTGGTAGCCTTGACTTCCCCTCTGACTTGTTTGTTTAGATTGATGAGAGAGCTTTTATCCTGAAGGCATTGCACTTCCTAATTTTTGCCATTGCTTTCTTCCTTTTGTTATACAACATATCAGTGTTGGGATTCCATCAAGATGGCTTGTTTTTCACTTAGTTATGTGCTTATTCCTAGTAGGCACGGTTGTTTCTGTGCCTCTATTAACATGGTTGTACAGGATCTCTGTGAACAATTCTGCATATGCAGCAGTGTTCTCACAGTTTTGGGCGGGCTTGAAATTTTGTCAGGTTATCACCTAATAGTGGGAGGCTTGCCTTAGAATAGTTATTACATTTTCCAGGGTTAGCTGGCATCCTGGGTTTTATTTTTATTTCAAAGCAGACAGCTTTATGGTCTGACCTTTCCAGACAGGACATTATACTGGGAAGGAAGGGTGCACAGCATTCTCCCATGTCAGTGAGGAATACATCTAGTATGTTTGCACCCCTAGTGTGTGTATGGAGTCCGAGGTGATTTTGTTGCCAAAGTCAAGGAATCACTTGGCCTGCAAGTTGGGGGTCATCTATAATTCCCTGTTTACAACGGTGTACTTAAAGTCACCCATGAATATGATACTAGGTTGAATGGTGAGTGTGTCCAGTAAGTTTAAGTATTTGTTATGGGTTTCCTGGGTCATAGAGGGGGACCTATAGCTTGCAAAGATATGGTATGGGACTTTGCCCACTGTAATCTGGACGTGGAGAAGCTCAAGAGATTGTGTATTTGAGCTTACAAAGTGCAACAAATCAAGAAATGCATTATTCATTTTAAATATGTATGTCTGATTATGCATATATTACTAACTTAAAGGTACTTGCATTGAAATGATACATTAATAACATCTCTCTTTTAACTTTGAATTGTTACTGCTCAGGCTATTGCTATCATACAAATGTTTAATGGTTGACTTATATTAAGGCAAATCAGTAACTGTAATTTTAATATGCTAGTGTGTCTATTTGGAGGCGACATTACTATAAAGACAATGATCTGGTTGTTGATACTGGAGAGGTATCATTAATTCCTCCTGTGAGTGAATTTATGTGCAATATAATCTTGTTCAAGTTTTACGTAGTATTGATAAGACTGGACTGAAAAGCAATGTGCTCAATCTGAGGTGGATGAAATCCTAGGGTGTCAGTGATTATAACTCTGGTCTGTAACCAAACAGTGCAAACCTTGTTTTGTTGTGGCAAATTTTGGCTATTACATAAGGCAGAGGTATGCATCACCCACTTGCTGTTAAGACCAGTTGCCCCTCCTGTATTATTTGGTGTGAGAGGTTCAGATTTAAAGCCTGCTCCACTGCATATGAATTGCTATCAGTTGTGTGGTGGCTATGACAGCACAGCCCATGTCCATCACACATAATTGGTAGCAGCATGTGGGTTCATGCACCCATTCATTACAATGACAATTAACTTTTCCATGGAAAAGCAAAACACACTTTGCAAAGAAATGTAAATTACTTTAAAATTAATGCACTCAAGGAAAAGATCTAGCAGAAATGGCCAGAAAACATGCAGCATTGCCAAATGATGTTCCTACTGGTCATCCAAGCATGAAATAGCTATGAAATTTGGAATTTCATTCAATATAGGAAAGTGCTTATACCTGAGACTGAAGGTATTCTGGCTCAACTTCATGAGTCATCAGGGCATTGAAAGTTTTAAATGCCTTGACAGAAAAGAGTTTATTCGACAAAGTTTAATGATGACACTGGAAAATGAGTCAGTCTTGCAGTGTATCTGCAGCTTATCAAGATGTCAACTCAAGACAATGTTTTTATCTGCATAAGGTACCTTGACATCTATGCTAATATACTGCTTTTTGAACCTTTTGAAATAAATGGCTACCAGTATCTGTTAACTTTAAACAGATATTCCAAGTATCCAGTTGTTGGTGAACTGACTGTACCTGTATCAAGCCAATAAGTTGCAGATACAAAGCAGTTCTACATCTCTGTATTTGGAAAACCTGATGAATAATGAATGACAATGGACTAAGTATGTAAGTCAAATATTTAAATAGCTCACTGCAGAATGGGGAATCAAGCATGTCACAAACTCACCTTATTACCCAAACAACAATGGATTTTTCAAAAAATATGTACAAAACATCAAGGCAGTTATCAGGAAAACCTCGAAATGTGGAAGTGACAAAAAAAAAGGCCCTGCTAAATGACTCACCAACGCCAATTGTTAGCAAACTACCATCTGCTGCTGTTTGGTAATCCTTTCAGTACTCTTATTTCATGCTGTGTTATTTTAGACAGAGAAGAGCATTTACTTCACCTAGAATCAAGGCCTGCAAACCCTGAAAATGCACCATGACTGCAACAGTCAAAGAGAACTTCCACCACTCATTCTGGTAATATGTGGAAGTCTTACACAATGAGAAGGAAATCTGGTCAAAGGAACTGTTGAACAAAAGTGTGAAGAATCAAAACTTTTTTTGTCAAAACTCTGAATGGTAACAAGATAAGACGTAACAGAAGCAGCTTCATAAAATGAGAAGTCCTCCAGCAACCTACACACCAAAGAAAGTTTGTTTTCATGTATCACATGCACTCGAAATACCTGAGGAAACAATGAGTTACCCTTTTGAAGCATCTTTTATAGTGTGGTACATGGACAAGACTGACATAAAAAGAATGAAAAAGTTCAAAACCTGCCTGTACACGGTCAGGTGGGACTGGACGGTGCTGTTCATCTCATCAAAAGTTGAGATTGTCGATTCTTAACAAATCTTGCAGGTTTATATCACCACTTCGAACAGTAAAATAGCCAAATACCGTAAGGCTGACAGCTTTAAATCGAAGGACAACTTATGCGAACGTTGGAAATGGCGAAAATAGTAATTTTGAAATGTAACAGTTGGCCAACTGCCGTTCGTGACGTGCAACGTAGAACTAGAATGGTGTGATATATAATGCTGCAGAATAGCGTTGTGAGGTAAACTGTACATTAACAGCAAAATGTTACTATTTGTAAAGTGTAAATGTGCAACATCGGAATTGTAAATCAATATATTTTATGGTATTAATCCGTATTGTCCTCTATATAAATAGATGCATTGATACGTAGTACGTGTGCGTGTGAGTACGTATTATTTTTACAATGGACAGCACTCCTAATGCAGCTCCTGGTAAAATAGGTAATTACTACTCAACCGTACAATCTCAAAAGAATAAATGTATGTTACATATTGATGGTTACTTGTACAGTTTAGAGAAGTGTGTAAAAGGTAGGAAATACTGGTGTTGCAAATTTAAACAGTCGGGTAAATGTAAAGGTAGGGCTATCACCAGAGCAGAAGTTGAAGAAGAAATGTTATTGAAGTCTGTAAGTCACTCCCATGCTCCTGATGCTACTGAAGTTGAACGGTGCTCAGCTTGTCATGAACTCAGACAAACAACTTGGGTTACTAGAACTACCCCAGCGTTGTTGGTAGATGATGTAATAGTTAGTACTTCGGTTGAAAGTACATTAAGTTTACCATCTAGGTATTCTATGTTACAGTGAGTCAACCATGTCCAATATAGGCGAATGGTTACATATAAGGTTACATCTACAACCTTATCAGAAGTTAATGATACCGACTGTACATTAAAGGAAGGTTAATTTATTCAGAAATGTAAGGTAGATCTCAGCACTAATACCCATGTACTTGTGTTTAGTACAAAAGAGAATTTAAAGGATCTATGTTCATGTAAACTTTGGTTAATGGATGGGGTATTCCTGACAAAGGGTGGACTATGTCGGCAGCAGTATACTTTACATGGTTTGCTGACAGTTGGAGACAATAGTAAATGTTTGCCGTTTGTGTATGCTCTCATGTCTAAGAAGTCATATAAGGCATACAATTACTTATGGGAGTGTCTATGTGAAATGTTATCATCTCATGATTTGGTAACTGAAGTGCAGTTCATACTATGTGACTTTGAAATGGCTGCAATTAAAAGCATTAAACATACTTTCCATGATGTAAAGTGTAAAAGGTGTCTGTTTCATTTCTCTCAAGCGATATGGCGAAAGGTACAGACTCTTGGGTTGTCTACCTTATATGGCAATAGTGTACAATTTCACCTAACTGTAAAGAAACTGATAGCTTTGTCATTTTTGCAGGAAGATGAAGTAGCTAGTACTTTCAAAACTATTTCAGAAACATTTCCTGTTGAAGGTAAAGACTTACTGGTGTACTTTGAGGAAGTATACGTTCTTGGACATGTTAGGAAACGTCAAACTAGGGCAGCTCATATTTCTAGATTCCCCCCTTCCTTTCCTATCTCATTCTGGAATGTTTCAAGTTTGAATGAGCTATCTCTTCCACGTACACAAAACTATGTGGAAGTTTGGCATCGTTGTTAGGGTTGCCACCTTTTCAAATGCCCAAAGTGGGACATTTTTGGTACAAACATCAGATTTTGCAGGGCAAAACATATCCACGGCCAGTACAAATGACAGAACTTCACTTTTTTCCTAAATAAAAGCTTATTCTTGTAACATTTTAGTTGCTTATTCTGTTTCTTATAACATTTAGGTGTCTCAGATACAGAATAACTGTTTTATGCAACTATTACATACAATATAGGAAATATTTGTGTCCTAAAATCTCAGGACATTTGGAATTTTTTTGCAGGACACAACTGCCCAAAGAGGAACTGTCCCTCGCAAAGTGGGACAGGTGGTAAGCCTAATCGTTGTGTACGATGTCAGTTAGGTAGGAGGATCTCAGATATACCAGCTGTTTTGGAAGTCCTTGTTCGTGAACACAACCAGGTCAATGAGTTGAGGCTTCAGTTACAATCAGCCTGTCCACAATCACCTAAGAAAAGGAAGAGTATTGACAGGCATAGCCGGCATTAGGCACCCGCGAAATCCGCGGCTGCGGGGAGCCCCCAATTACTTCCCTGGAAATGAGGGCCCACATTCAGCAGCCACGGATTGCTCCGACCAGCGTTGCTCTTCTTCGGCTCAGCTCCTCGTGGACGTCCGCATAGTCCGGCTTCCTGGACCCTGCCGTCACCGTGAAAATCAAAACTGTTTCCCTTTTTTTTTTTTTTGATTCGCTGGCAAGCTGCACTCAATCAGGTCCGCTCGCTGAAACAAGGGATCTGATTGGCTGCAGCAGCCTGCGAACTAAGTCCTTGGTTTTTTTTATTTTTTAAAGTAGGAAGTGATGAAGCAAAGACCTGACTGGTCCTTGCAAATCACTTCCTGCACAAACTGCCTAAGGCACCTGCAGCTAATAAGAATCATTTCTCTTGTTTTTAAACAAAGGAGTGTTCCTTAGCAGCAGCAGAGTGCAGAGATCGAGCAGGGTTTGGACCAGCGTGAGGACGGACTACATCAGGAACGGATCAGCGGTGGATCAAGCCTTTGCAGCGGTCGTGGTCATTGGATTCTACTCTTTTTAAACTGTCCTTCTAAGGACAACTTCTCAAAAGGTCTGACAAACTGTCCTGTAAAAGGCAACTTCAAAGGGAATGAGTGGTCTGAGGAAGGCAAGCAGAGCAGATGAGCCTTCAGTCGTGAAGAGGGAGCAGAGTATTGGAAGCAGCCTTCTGTAGAAAGCATAAAAGGTAAGTTTTTGGGTTTAGTTTTAACTTTATTTTTTGTGGGGGGGGTGATTGTTTTTTTGTGCATGTTTCTTGTGCTAAGAGGTTTTGGGGGGTGAGGACTATGGTTGCACTAGTTCTATTTTGGTTTTGTATAGAGTTTCTGTGCTAAGAGGTTTGGGGGTGAGGGCTGTAGTTGTACCAGTTTTATTTTGGGGCTGTGGTTGTACTAGTTTTATTTTGGTTTTGTGTAGAGTTTTTGTGCTAAGAGGATGGGAGGGCTGTGGTTGTATTAGTTTTATTTTGGTTTTGTGTAGAGTTTTTGTGCTAAGAGGGAGGGAGGGGTCAGGTTGTGGTTGTACCAGTTTTATTTTATGTTCGTGCTCTGGTGGTAAGAGGATGGGGGGTGAGGGGCTGTGGTTTTACCAGTTTTACTTTACTTATTTTACATTTGTTTACTGGATAGTCTGACTGGGATAGAACCCACTTTCAGTGGTGGCTCAGGGCGAAATGCTTTTTAGTACACAGGTGCTAGAAATATGTAAAATAAGTTTGGTTTATCTGTTTATACAAGGGACAATATAAGGGAATGTGAAATGTAATATGCATTTAATTTTGACTGCCCATTGGTTAGGAGAGTGTGTAAGTTATTTATTTGAGGCAAGAGGATTTTGTTTTGGCAGTATCTATGCTGTATATGTAAAAGGTAGAGAGAATGGGATAGGGGTGATGAAAAGGAGGGTGAAGATTAGCTTATTTCAGCCTGGGTTGGGACATGATCTGTTGCTTGGTAGATGTAACACAAGTGTATCGATGTCAGCATATTGGATTGTGAGTGTTAGGGATGTGGCGGTATTGAGGTCGATAATCCACTAAACTGAAGTGGATCAAGGATATAGCCTTGTGAGACTCCTAATGTGAGTGGAAGTAGAGGGGGGTAGATACTGGAAACATTTTATGGTTGTTTATGACCTGTTGGGTAGCTTTGGAGCCAGTGGAGGGCTAGGGGGATCCGATTAAGGTTGGCGAGAGTAGTTAGTAGTTTGTTGAGAGACTGACAAAGGCCTTTAACAAATTGAGAAAGCCAGATACCATCATTTGTAAATTGATGGTGTTGGTATAACTGAGGAGGGCAGTTGCAGCATGAGGCCTGAAGCTGTGTTGGGATTTGGCAAGTAAATTATTAGTTGAATGAATGCATTCCTCTAGGAGTTCAGGTAGTGGGGGAAGAATTGCTCTTGGCTTATAATTTAAGTTCTGTCAAGCTTCCACCTTTGTGCAAGGGTAAAATGTATATTTTCTAGATGGTTGGGATGTGTACTGCTCAGTAATGGATCTTTTAAGTATTCAGGATAAGAACTGGCTTCAGCTGCTATTTTTTGAAACTGTTGGTAGATTGTCAACTAAATTTGCTGTAAGTTTTGAGTTTTTTTACAAGTTTGTCAAACACTGTTCTGCTATCTAGGTTTATAGTACTGTTTTACACTATCCCTGATGTTACACCTTGTTCTGCAGTTTTTTTGGCTGTTTGAATTGTGCTGAGAGGTTAGGAGGTTGATGGGGCCTGCACGTTGCTTAAAATGTCTAATGTTGGGAAGGTAGTTTGCAGCTGTGGGAATGTTGCTGCTGAAGGCATAGATGTTTTGAATGTATACTAATGCAAACCCTGTTACACTACTATTGCATATAACTGCAATGTTCTACTCACTGATGCAATGACTGCAACTTTTTCGTTGTCCGTAGTTAATGTGTTAAAAGTTTGGGAGTGTGGTTAGGGCCTGTGAGAATGCTGCAGTGTTCAATGTTTGCCTGGAGCTTTTTAATGGGGTCACATATTATATAAGGACATTGTTAATGCTACGCCTATGTTTTTGGTTTTCACTTTATCTGGGATTATTGTGCATTGGCTGAGGGGGGGGGGGTGAGAATTCTGCAGAATGTACTGATATCTTAATGCATGCTAATGCAAACACTGTTCTGCCGTCGAAGGTTATAGTACTGTTTAAATATCCCTAGTGTTACAGCTTGTTCTGCAGTTATTCTTGGCTGTTTGAATTATGTAATTTGGAGGTAGATGGGGCCTGTACATTGTTTAAAAAGCCTAATGTTGGGAGAGTAGTTAGCGGCTGTGAGAATGCTGCAGTGTTCAATGTTTGCCTGGAGCTTTTTAATGGGGTCACATATTATATAAGGACATCGTTAATGCTACGCCTATGTTTTTGGTTTTCACTTTATACAGGATTATTGTGCATTGGCGGGGGGGGGGGTTGAGAATTCCACAGAATGTACTGATATCTTAATGCATGCTAATGCAAACATTGTTCTGCTGTCTAGGTTTATAGTACTGTTTAAATATCCCTGCTGTTACACCTTGTTCTGTAGTTTTTTGGGTGTTTGAATTATGCTGAGAGGTTAGGAGGTTGATGGGGCCTGTACGTTGTTTAAAATGCCTAATGTTGGGAGGGTAGTTAGCAGCTGTGAGAATGTTGCTGCTGAAGGTACAGATGTTTTGAATGTACACTAATGCATGCTAATGCAAACACTGTTCTGCTGTTTAGGTTTATAGTACTGTTTAAATATCCCTGGTGTTACAGCTTGTTCTGTAGTTTTTTGGGTGTTTGAATTATGCTGAGAGGTTAGGAGGTTGATGGGGCCTGTACATTGCTTAAAATGCCTAATGTTGGGAGGGTAGTTAGCAGCTGTGAGAATGTTGCTGCTGAAGGCACAGATGTTTTGAATGTATACTAATGCAAACCCTGTTACGCTACTATTGTATATAACTGCGATGTTCTACTCACTGATGCAATGACTGCAATTCTTTCATTGTCCGCTGTTAATGTTTTGAAAGTTTGGGAGTGTGGTTAGGGCCTGTGAGAATGTTGCAGTGTTCAATGTTTGCCTGGAGCTTTTTTTAATGGGGGTCACATACTGTATAAGCACATTGTTAATGCTGCGCCTATGTTTTTGGTTTTCACTTTATCCAGGATTATTGTGCATCTGCTGGGGGGGGGGGTGAGAATTCCGCAGAATGTACTGATATCTTAATGCATGCTAATGCAAACACTGTTCTGCTGTCTAGGTTTATAGTACTGTTTAAATATCCCTGGTGTTACAGCTTGTTCTGCAGTTATTTTTGGCTGTTTGAATTATGCTATATGGAGGTTGATGGGGCTTGATATCTTAATACATGCTAATGTAAACACTGTTCGGCTGTCTAGGTTTATAGTACTGTTTAACTATCCCTAATGTTACACCTTGTTCTGCAGTTATTATTGGCTGTTTGAATTATGCTCTTTGGAGGTTGAGGGGACCTATACATTGTTTACAATACCTAATGTCAGGATGATAGTTAGCAGCTGTGAGAATGTTGCAGAAGGTGTAGATGTTTGAATGTATACTAATGCAAACCCTGTTACGCTACTATTGTGTTTACCAACAATGTACTACTGATGCAATGGCTTAACTTTTTTCGTTGTCCATACTTATTGTGTTTGAAAGGTTTGGAGTGTTGTTAGGGCCTATGAGGATGTTGCAGTGTCCAATGTTTGCTTGGAATATTTTTAATAGGGGGTCACGGACTGTAAGCACATTGTTTATGCTACGCCTTTTTGTTCTCACTTCATCCAGAATTCTGCCTAGACTTGTGGGGGGGGTTAAGAATTCCACAGAATGTACTGATATCTTAATGCCTCCTAATGCAAACATTGTTCTGCTATCTGTTTATAGTGCTGTTTAACTGTCTGATATGCCTTGTTGCAATGACTTCAATTTTTTTCGTGGTCCATAGCTATTGTATTGAATGTTTGTGAGTGTGGTTAGGGCCTGTGAGAATGTTGCAGTGTCCATTGTTTGCCTGGAGGTTTTTTTTGTAATGGGGGGGGAGGGGTCACGGACTGTATAAGCACATTGTTAATTTTGTTAACACTTCATCCAAAATTGTGCCGAGATAGGGGGGGTAAGAATTCCACAGAATGTACTGATGTTTTTAATGCATACTACTGCAAACACTGTTCTGCTATCCAAGGTTTTTGGCTGTCTGAATTATGTTGACAGTTTAGGAGGTTGATGGGGCCTGTGTGTGTCCAGATGTTTTTGGTTTTCGGCCTGTTCTCTCTCAAAATGATTGCATAGCACAATGCAGAGGGCTGAGGCTACTAAGAGAAATGGACTTCTTGTTTCATACCCTCCACGTTATGCTTTTGTACATGGATCCTGTGCTAAGAGGGGTTGTAGGAATGTCCGTCTCCCAATCTGTGTGCCACTTCTACATCCCTCACAAATTAGGTTTTCTAGCAAATCCATGATTTCACTCCTTTGTTCAACCAATGATTTTGGTTTGTTCAAGTTTGCTAAGAGATTGAGAGGTAGTGGGCATGTGTAGTCTGTATTGTACCGTAACATTTGTCTTGCCTCAGTTTGGTGTGTTCCCCTTCAATCTTGTGCCTCTCCTAGTCATTACTTCTTTCAGACTTTAGTCTGAGAGCTTGTAATATCGATCTTTTGACTCATTTGTGGCCTCTTCACATGTTTAGGGGGATGACAGGGGAAGAATTGTGTAGAAAAAGCTGAAGTTCACCTCAAGTGTTAGATATTTAACATGAAACTGTAACCTGGGCCTCTCATTACTTGTTTGTGCCTACTGGTTAGTCATTCTTCAGTCTTTCTGCCTGCAGTGCAATAGTGACTGATGTCAATGCAAGTCATTAAGTATTTTTAATAACAGTATGACAAAAGGACTCTGTCTGCATGTGTAGTAATTCTGTTTTACTTCCATTCCCAGTTAGAGATTAAGCGTACATGTTTGTCAGGAGCAGCAAAAAGAAAGCTTCAGCAGCAGAGGAATGAGGATGCAAAGAGACAGGGTTCCATTATGAAATGTTTCTGTGACTCATTGGAGAGGGGCGATTCAGGAAAAAGTCTGCCTTCAGGACAACACAATGGTTCTGCATTACAGTCTGACCACTATGAGGCCAGCATCCTTTCACTAGAAAATGACCACTCTCTTGCGGCTACACCACAGGCTACCTGCTGTGGACCTGTAGCCATTACCATGGGTGAAATCATGGCAGCAAATGCAGATTCACCTGAGGTGTTGCCTGGATCACCAGACTTTGATAGAGAAGGAGCCCATACTTCCATAGTGACAGATGTGGCCTATGACTTGCAGAGAGGTCAGGTACATCTTTTGAGGATCTAGGGACTTGGCCAGACTTGATTAGGGATGAGTTTAGGCTAGCTGCCATTCAGCATGTACCTGTGCAAGTGGTGTTACCGCAGTTCCCAATCAATGAGCAGAAAAGAAGATTTACATCTGAGAACTATTTCCATGTGCTGCCTAATGAAGAGAGAGAGCAAAACACACTTGGCTGACATATTCGGTGTCAAAGGAAGCACTGTTTTGCTTTGCATGCAAATTGTTTGGACATTCTAACCATCTTCTCAGGTCAGGTGGTTACAAAGCATGGAGAGAGAGAGAGATGTCCAAAGCTTTACACAGCCATGACCGAGCACCAGAGCATACAGCATGCATGATGAAGTGGAAGGAACTGGACAGTAGAATAAACAGTAGGCAGACTATGGATGATAAGAGACAAGCAGTGGTTGAAAAGGAGATAATTCACTGAGGTGGTGTGTTAGAACGCATTATTGCTGTTGTCCAGTACTTGGCAGAATGGAACATAGCATTCCGTGGTACAACTGATGCCCTGGACACCTATGGCAATGGCAACTCCTTAGGTCAAGTGCAACTTTTCTCGCAATTTGACTGTCATGGCTGAATATTTGCGTCGTATTCAGAATAAGGAGGTAATGGATCACTATCTTGGGAAGGACATACAGAATGAAGTTATCCAGCTGTTTACAAATTCTATTTTAAGGATCATTGTAGGGAAGGTGAAGGATGCTAGGTACTTTTCTGTGATTCTTGATTGCATGCCAGACATCAGCAATCAAGAGCAAATGACTGTAGTAGTTCAGTATGTGGATATTTCACAGACTGCAGCCACAGTTGAGGAACATTTTCTGGGATTTGTGCCTGTGAATGACACAACTGGGGCAGGACTTACAGAAGCTCTTCTTCAGACTCTTCAAAATCATCAACTGGACATTAATGACTGTCGAGGATAAGGATACGACAATGGCAGCAACATGAAGGGGAAACGAGCTGGAGTGCAGGCCCGGATAAAACAGATGAATTCAAGGGCTTTTTATGTGCCGTGTGCCTGCCATAATTTAAATCTTATAGTTAGTGATGGAGCACATTCATTAGTACAGACAGTGTAATTCTTTGAATGTCTGCACAACATTTATGTACTCTGCTCAGCATCAACAAGCCGATGGCAGATCTTAAAACGGCACACAAATGTCACTATGAAGCCACTGTCGGAGACTCGCTGGGAATGCAGGATAGACTCTGTCAAGGCAGTCAGATTTCAGTTGAAGGGAGTCATTGAGGCATTACAGGAGATGGGTCAACCAGTATGTACAAATGATGCTGCAACATATCAACAAACAAGAGAACTGTGCTCAGAACTTATGTCATACCAGTTCATTGTATGTTTAATGGTTTGGTATGATGTGCTGACAGAGGTAGATCATGCAAGCAAAGTTCTGCAGAGTCCATCTGTTGATATTTTGACATGTGTCAAAGTGCTGGCATCCACTATGGACCTGCTAAAGAATTACAGAGAAATGGGATTTCAACATGTCATGGGCGAAGCCTCCAAGATAGCGAAAGAACTGGATGTTGGCACCACATTTCAAGAAAAGAGACAGAGGAAAGTAAAACGGTTCTTTGACTATGAAGGAGAAGATGAGACTGTATAGGATCCAGCGGTAAAATTACGTGTAGAGTTCTTCAATGTGTTGCTGGACACAACATTCCAATCGTTTACTGACCGGTTTCAGCAGCTTTCAGAATTCGATAAGGCCTTTGGATTTTTATCAAATATTAAAGCCTTGAGTGATGTTGCAGAAGGCACACTGCTGCAACACTGCAAGGCTCTGAAAGAACAACTGACTGACAGGATAAGTGGCCACTGTGATATTGATGACTTTGACCTTGGACATGAACTTAAAAGCCTTTCTCGAATGATTGATAATGAATCATCACCACTGACTGTGTTAAATTTCCTTATTCGCAACCACTTGCAAGACATATATATAAATACTTATGTTTCGCTGTGCATTTATTTGACTGCATCCATTACAGTGGCTACTGCAGAATGCAGCTTTTCTAAGCTGAAGCTCATAAAGACATACCTGCGTTCGTCAATGAGTCAGGAGAGACTTTCAGGCTTGGCTGTGCTCTTAACTGAGCATGAAGTGGGACAAAGTGTATCACATGGCAGCCTCATTGAAGACTTTGTCCGGAAGAAAATTCGTAAGATCCCAGTAAAACTGTAGGTTAGGTATGTGCTCATATTTCCTTTCCAGTAATCTTTTATAATGCTGTCAGGCAGTAATTTCAGGTAGTACCTTACTGTGGCTTGTATGCTGTGTATTCACTTTTTGTTTGCGTACCTCCAACATATAGGACCATGAGGATGGAACTAACAGGATGTTAGGCAAAGCCCGCTAGGAGCGGCAGGGTAGTGGCAGGATTCGTCAGGATGGTAGGACAGTTAGGAGCGGCAGGACTCATCGGGGGGCTAGGACAGAAGTGCAGGAAGAACAGACAAGTGGCAGCAATCAGAAGCTGAAGAGGTAAATGCATATGGAAGATGAATGACACTCTGGTCTTCACCTTTTTGTCTCTGGGTTTGAGTCTGCCCGTCTCAGACTTACTAATCCCCATTACTCTCTTGTGCATGGGTTTGAGTCTGTCTCAGGCTCAGTAATCCCCATGTCTCTGTTGCATGTTTATTTGGGTTTGAGTCTGTCTGCCTCAGGCTTTGTAATCCCCATGGCTTTCTTTCGGGTTTGTTTGGGTTTGAGTTTGCCTCAGGCTCTGTAATCCCCATGGCTTTCCCCTTGTATGTTGTCTGTAGTCTTTTATGTGTCCCATAGCTGTGTTGTGTACATCTGCAGTGTGACTGTTCTGCATGTCAGTAACTGCCTTGAGTGATTCAGTTTATCTAATGCTGCTTAAGTCTTGCTATATTGCTGTCATTGTCTTGTGTTTGAGAGTGGTGTCTGTTCTGTTCTGTTCTGTGGTAGTGCTGACTTAATCTTGTGTGGGTTTATGTTCAGTCTTGTAGTAAATTTGACCTGGTCTTGTCTCTGTACTTGTGGGGGTGGGTGCTTCTGTCCTGTGTCTGTGCGGGTGTTAATGTTCAGTCTTGCTGTAGTGCAGTCTTTAGGGTCTATATTAGAACACCGAACATTCAAAATTTCGAGTGTTCTAATATCGACCCATTTTCAGCGAACGCTGAAAATATCAAAGAAACAGAAAACCAAATTTTTTCCTAGGGAAAGAATTTGGTTGTTCGTTTCTGTTGCTTCAGAATTTTCAGCGCTGTGGTGGAAAGTTACGGGTCGGGTTCAGGTAAGTGTGCGATTGTGTGGACGTGAGGGTTAGGGCGGGTTAGGTGAGTTAGGGTTAGGGCGCAGGTCAGGTAAGTGTGCGATTGTGTGGACGTGAGGGTTAGGGCGGGGTAGGTGAGTTAGGGTTAGGGCACAGGTGAGGTGACTGTGCGATAGTGACGGACCTTAGGGCTAGGGTTTGGGTTAGGGTAAGTGGATAGTTAGTGGTGTTTGTATAGTTTAGTGTAGGGTTAGGTGTAAGAGTTTAGGTGTATGTGTGTGGATTGCTGCTTGTTTGGTGTGCTTGTGTTGTGTGTATGTGTTTGGGAACAGCAAATTTTTTCCCTAGGAAAAAATTCACTGTTCTGTATGTTCGATGTTTTAAATTTTTGATTTGTAGGGTTCGATATTAGAACACTCAAAATTTTGAAAGTTCTGTATTCTAATATAGACCCAGTCTTTATCATGTGTGGGTTTCTGTTCTGTGTGCAAGTGTCTGTTTTAGTGTGCTTCTGTCCTATGTGAGGGAGTCTGTGTCTTTGTCTCAGTCTGTGTGGGTGTCTGTCAATTTGTGTGGGTGTCTGTGCAAGTGTCTGTTTTAGTGTGCTTCTGTCCTATGTGAGGGAGTCTGTGTCTTTGTGTGTGTCTGTGTGGGAGTCTGTCTTTGTCTCAGTCTGTGTGGGTCTGTGTCAATTTGTGTGGGTCAGTCTGTGTCGGTGTCTGTGTGTGCATCAGTCTGTCTTTATGGGAGTCTGTGTCGGTGTGCATCAGTCTGTCTTTGTGGGAGTCTGTGTCGGTGTCTGTGTGCGTCAGTCTGTCTTTGTGGGAGTCTGTGTCTTTGTGTACCTCTGTGGGACTGGCTACCTTGATGCAGTACAGAGGCTTGTCATAATGTAACAACATTGCTACTAAATGCCAGTCAGTGTGGGTGTCTTTGTGGGGAGTCAGTGTGGGTGTCTTTGTGTACCTCTTTGGGACTGGCTACCTCGATGTGGTACAGAGGCTTGTCATAATGTAACAACATTGCTACCAAATGCCAGCTGTAGCTCTCGATCTCATGGCACAAAATCTGGACAAAGCCGGAGATAATGGGGTTGCAGCCCCAAAGATCTGGGCAACTTTTAAATATTACTCTTATAAACTGAAAATGTTAGAATAAAAGGTCTTACCATGCATGTTCTGAAGGGTATATGAAGTTAGACTGAAATGCCTGTCATTTAATGAATTCAGTCATCAATGATTTGCCACAAAAAATCCAGAAAACTCCAAATTGAGGAACAGACCAAACAAGAGTCACATCTGGACATTCTTTGATAATCTGGGCAGTTGAGTATGCAGTCAGTGTCTGCATCTGTGAGTGGCTACCTTGCGGTGGTACAGGGATTTGTCCATAATATAACATTGGCACTAAATGCCATTTGGTGTGTGTATGCAGCTGAGTGGCAACCTTGCTATGGTATAGGGGTTTCATAATGTCACATTGGTACTAAATGCCAGTCAGTGTGTGCACCTGTGAGTTGCTACCTTGCCGTGTGCACCTGTGAGTCGCTACCTTGCTGTGGTACAGGGGTTTATCGGAATGTAACTTTGGTATGAAATGCCAGTCAGTGTGTGTACCTGAGTCGCTATTTTGCTGTGATACAGGGTTTGTTATAATGTAACATTGGCACTAAATGCCAGTCAGTGTGTGTGCACCTGTGAGTAGCTACCTTGCTGTGGTACAGGGGTTTGTCTTAATGCAACATTGGTACTAAGTGCCAGTCAGTGTGTGTACCTGTGAGCAGCTACCGTACTGTAGTAGAGGAGTTTATCGTAATGTAACCTTGGTACTAAATGCCAGTCTGTGGCTTGGCACATCAATTCTTAATGATCTGAATGTAGTGACACTAGTGGTTAAATGGTGCTGGATGAGCTTGACAGGGAAGGGGGTGCAATGGCAATGTGGTCAGGCTTGATGTTCTCTTGAGTAGGGCCCCTTACTTGAACCTTGCTGGGGGCCCCCAAAATGCTAGCACCGGCCCTGTTGACAGGCAACGGCGCATTCAGGCTGTATTTAATAACAGGAGTGACTATTCAGCAACTGATTTTTTATGGGAAATAACTCTACTGTTGAAAGTGTAGAACTAAGTAACACTGACATTATAGTGTTAGAATTATAGTCTTTTATTTTACTGAACATAACACTGCCACATATTATGTTTAGAATAGTAGAATAAGTACAGCACAAATAATGTGTTATGTTTGTTTTACATGGAGTTTCCACTTTACAGTTTTTAATTTTCTACAGTGTGTGGCAGGAAGATAGAGTTATTTGTTAGGTTTATGTGTAGTGACACATTATATATCGGAGATACCTATCAATTTGGTGTTTCTCAATTCATTTATACTTTTACGTTGCGTTTAGGGAACGGGAGTTGCAGATGGCCAACTATGCCTTTTCGATATTTGTGATATCGACGTTTTTAACATTCGCATAAGTTTTCCTTCGATTTAAAGCTGTCGGCCTTACGGTATTCGGCTAATTTACCATTCGAAGTGGTGATATAAACCCGATCTTGCATTTTATCAAACTTATTTGGTCAGTGTATGGAGAATTCAATTAAAAATAGATAATTGTATGTGTGTTTGAGTGTGTGTGTGAATGTGTACCCATGTGTGAGGGTATGCGTGTGTGTGTGTGTGTGTGTGTGTGTGTGTGTGTGTGTGTGTGTGTGTGTGTGTGTGTGTGTTTTTGTAAGATGTGTGCTCAGGGTGACTTTATGTTGTTTGCTGCAGGATGGGTAACAGGAGGGTAAGGATTTTCCTTATTCCCCACTCTTGTGCAATACAAGTGGATGTGTATAAATAAATATATATATATATATATATATATATATATATATATATATATATATACGTGTGTGGTGGGGGATGTGGAAGGTGCAGAGGGGTTACCCCTTGTAAAGCACTGTTTTTTTTTTGATGATTGGGGGTGTTTAATGGTTTGTCTCACTATTTTGAAACATTACTTTAGTGATTTTCAATGTTTCAATATAGGCCTAGATTGGAAACAGATCAACCTATTACCATGATAATGTATATAGTCCATGACAGGTATGTACACCTCCCCCAACAGTTCATGATACAATTGTTATCATATTTCTTCGGGTCTATACTAATAAACATGACAGTCATAAGAACAGCAATGAACACTTATCAAATGGACTTTTTACCTATATACATATATTACTAAAGTGATTTCCCAGTGCTGCCTAATCTTACCTTTGCACCAGTGCAGGTGTATCGGATGCGGGTTCAAATTGTTTTATCATGGTGTGGATGGGAGGAGAAATGGCATAGGGGTTATCCTGAAGGAACAGTATGCTAAGAGTGTTTTGGAGGTGAAAAGAGTGTCGGATAGAGTGATGTTTATGAAGCTGGAAATTGATGATGTAATGATGAATGTTGTTAGTGCATATGCTCCACAAGTTGGGTGTGTGATGGATGAGAAAGAAAAATTTTGGAGTGAGTTGGATGAAGTGGTGATGACTGTACCCAAGGGTGAGAGACTGGTGATTGGAGCAGATTTCAATGAGCATGTTGGTGAAGGGAACAGAGGGGGTGAGGAAGTGATGGGTAGGTATGGTGTTAAGCAAAGGAATGCAGAAGGTCAGATGGTAGTGGATTTTGCAAAAAGGATGGACATAGCTGTGGTGAATACGTATTTTAAAAAGAAGGAGGAGCATAGGGTGACACACAAGAGTGGAGGAAGATGCACCCAGGTGGATTATATCTTATGTAGAAGGGCCAGTCTGAAGTAGACTGGAGACTGTAAAATGGTGGCAGGGGAAAGTGTAGTTAGTCAGCATAGGATGGTGGTTTGTAGGATGACATTGGTGATCAAGAAGAGGAGGAGGAGTGTGAGGGCAGTACCAAGGATCAAATGGTGGAAATTGAAAAAGGGTAATTGTGAGGTGGAGTTCAGGGAAGAGTTAAGACAGGCACTGGGTGGCAGTGAAGAGTTATCGAATAGCTGGGTAACTAAAGCAGAGCTAGTAAGGGAGATGGCTAGAAAGGTGCTTGGTGTGACATCTGGAAAGAGGAAGGAGGACAAGGAGACCTGGTGGTGGAATGAAGACGTACAGGAGAGTATACAGAGAAAGAGGTTGGCGAAGAAGAAGTGGGATTGTCAGAGAGATGAAGAAAGTAGACAAGAGTATAAGGAGATGAGGTGTGCATGGCAAAGAGAGAGGTGGCGGAGGCTAAGGATAAGGCGTATGAAGAGTTGTTTGAAAGGTTGGACACTAAGGAGGGAGAAAAGGACCTGTACCGATTGGCTAGACAGAGGGACCAAGCTAGTAAAGATGTGAAGCAAGTAAGGGTGATAAAGGATAATGAGGGAAATGTACTCACAAGCGAGGAGAGTGTGTTGAGCATATGGAAAGAGTACTTTGAGGGGCTGATGAATGAAGAGAATGAGTGGGAGAGAAGGTTGGATGTGCGGATAGTGAATCATGAAGTGCAGTGGATTAGCAAGGAGGAAGTAAGGATAGCTATGAAGATGATGAAGAATGGAAAGGCTGTTGGTCCAGATGACATACCTGTGAAAGCATGGAAGTGTTTAGGTGAAATGGCAGTGGAGATTTTAATTAGATTGTTTAATGAAATCTTGGAAAGTGAGAGGATGCCTGAGGAATGGAGAAAAAGTGTTTTGGTACCAATTTTTAAGAGTAAGGGTGATGTGCAGAGCTGTAGTAACTACACAGAGATTAAATTGATCAGTCACAGCACAAAGTTAAGGGAAAGAGTAGAGGAAGCTAGGTTAAGAAGTTAGGTGATGATTAGTTATCAGCAGTATGGTTTCATGCCAGGAAAGAGCACTACAGATGCAATGTTTGCTCTGAGAGTGTTGATGGAGAAGTACAGAGAAGGTCAGAAGGAGTTGCATTGTGTCTTTGTGGACTTAGAGAAAGCACATGACAGGGTGCCTATAGAGAAGTTGTGGTATTGTATGAGGAAGTCGGGAGTGTCAGAGAAGTATGTAAGAGTGGTACAGGATATGTACGAGGGTAGTGTGACAACGGTGAGGTCTGCGGTGGGAGTGACGGATGCATTTAAGGTGGAGGTGGGATTACATCAAGGATCAGCTCTGAGCCCTTACTTATTTGCAATGGTGATGGAAAGGTTGACAGACGAGATCAAACAGGAGTCCCCGTGGACTATGATGATTGCAGATGACATTGTGATCTGTACTGAGAGTAGGGAACAGGTGGAGAAGACCTTGGAGAGGTGGAGATATGCTCTAGAGAGAAGAGGAATGAAGGTCAGCAGGACTAATTCAGAATATATGTGTGAGTGAATGAGAGGGAGGATAGAGGAATGGTGAGGATGCAAGGAGTAGAAGTGGCAAAGGTGGATGAGCTTAAATACTTGGGATCAACAGTTCAGAGTAATGTTGAGTGTGGAAGAGAGGTGAAGAAGAGAGTACAGGCAGGATGGAGTGGATGGAGAAGAGTGTCAGCAGTGATTTGTGACAGATGAGTACCAGTAAGAGTGAAAGGGAAGGTCTACAAGAGAGTAGTGAGACCAGCTATATTATATGGGTTGGAGACAGTGGCATTGACAAAAAGGCAGGAGTCAGAGCTGGATGTGGCAGAGTTAAAGATGTTAAGATTTGAACAGGGTGTGAGGAGGGTGGACAGGATTAGGAATAAGTATATTAGAGGGTCAGCCCAGGTTGGAAGGTTTGGAGACAAAGCCAGACAGGCAAGATTATGTTGGTTTGGACATGTGCTGAGGAGGGATGCAGAGTATTATGGGAAAAAGATGTTAAGGATGAAGCTGCTGCCAGGTAACAGGAAAAGAGGAAGGCCTAAGATAAGGTTTATGGATGTGGTTGGTGTGACAGAGCAAGATGCAGAGGACAGGAAGAAATGGAAACAGATGATCAGCTGTGGTGACCCCTAACGGGAGCAGCTGAAAGAAGACCTTTGCACCATGGCATGTAGTGCAAAAAATGCCAAACGGCACCTTTACCCATTAGAGCATTTTTTATTGTATTTCAACAAGAAAAACACTTTTAGAAAATATGATTTTCATACACTGAAATCACCATGGAAAAACAGTAAACTTTACCTTTAGTGGCATCAGTGTACGAAAAATGTGTATTACATTGATATTTTTTAATGGGTGCACCACTGTGCATGATCAAAGCTGTACATTAAAGTCTATGGATGCAACATAGTTACCCCAAGGTAACGCCACATTAGTAAATGCCAAATTTATTTGGGCTATGGTGTAAAAACACATAAGAACACTCCTCTCATGAAATGCCACAATGTGCATCCTAACATCAGAAAATGACTTTAATAAAGTAGATTTAGCAAAAGGAATATTTCCATTGCTTGACTTTCGCAACTGTAAACAAGAGAGAGAGATTGTATATGCTGTAGAGAGAATTAACTAATGCAATGCTTTATGCACTCGCTGTTCCAGCAGAAATTCAAGTAAAATGAAAGCACAGAACTTACATTACATATTCTACCTGTTACTTCAGTTATCTAGTAATATTTGGAGACGTTATCCAATATAAATAGTCGGTGTAACTTCAGCTCAGGAAGACATTTTTTTTCCTTTAGAAAGACAAGTATTTCCAAACAATTCTAGCAGGGGCTTACAACTTATCTGAATGGTAGTTATAACTCAGGCTGGATGACATTTGTCAGTAAAATGATTTCCAGTGGAATGTTAGGGAATCACTACTGAAGGAAATATTACAATTATTTGCATACCTCTGGACATAAGACCCATGTCATTGTGTACTCAAAACAGGAAGGTCATAACAAAGAAATCAGATAAGGAATTTTTGACTGGATAATAGGGACATTAGAACAGAAAGGAATTGTGAAACAGGTCTACACAGACCAATAAAATGTCCTTCACCAAACAGCTTAGAGAGCATGTTTGGCAGCTGAAGGCACATTTACTGAATTTATTACTTAGCAGCCTTCTACTTTTTATGATGTTTTCAGTTGTCAACAACACTCTTTGGAGCATACATTGTCATAAGCAATATTCTGCTGTATACAGTTGCCGGCAGATTTGGCTCCTTATTTTAATTCCAAAACCTATGACTCCTTAAATTTATAATTTATTTTATTTTATTTATTTTACATTTGTTAACCGGGGGTGTCTGACTGAGCCGAAAAGGCCCTTTTTCAGCAGAGGCCCGGGGAGAAAAGCTCCACAAAGAAAAATTACAGAAACATTTAGTTATTTAGACATGATCAGTATATACACAAATTACAGGAAACATGTTTTTACAGTGGTATGTGGCACATAAACAGTTACAATGGAGAGAACAAACAAAAAAAATATTAATTTTAAAAATAAAGGTAATTAATAGATTTGTGGTGTACAGCTGAAATTTGGAATACATACATAGTACACAGGTACAGTACATACATTGTAGATTAGCCAGTGTTTGTGAGTAAGATTGAAAACTATTATCAAGTGCTCTAGATTTTGTATGTATGTGTTATCTGCTTTCACTAGCCTGGGGAGCAATCATGGCACTGCCAACTTTCCTTGAGATGTTGCCTGATGAGGTCTTTAAAGGAGGCTTTGGATGATGTGTTTTGAATGCTTGTAGGGACAGAGTTCCATTTTTTAGCCACTGAACTACTATATAGTGCATCTCCAAAGCTACTGTAGCTGTTGGTGACTTCTAGTAGTAGTTGGCTTGATGATCTAAGAGGCCTTTTGGCTGAGTGATGCTGTATTAGGTTTTTGAGGGCAGGACACTTATTGGGGAGGTAATAGATAGAATGACAGAGGCAGAGCTGATTGTAGGTTAGGAGGTTGGGCAGTTCAAGCCAGTGGAGCTGTCTCAAAGCAGTACAGTGATGAGTTCTATATGAGCAATTTGCAGCAAAGCGGGCAATTCTGTTATAGCAGGCTTCCATTTTGCTTAGTTCAGTTTTGTTGAGATTAGTCAGAATAGGAGATGCATAGAGTAGGGTGGATAGAAGTTGGGAGTGAGCAATGGCTGATCTTGTGTTGTTGGTAAGAAAGGGTCTGATACGGTAGAGCGACCCCAGTCTGGCATGTACTTTTTTAATAGTTAAGCTGAGATGACTATCAAATTTTAGGTGGGAGTCTATGGTTTTTCCCAATAGCTTAGCCTGTGCCACTGGAGCAATTGGAGTAGCATTAGTGGAGTAGATAGAGAATTGACGGTTAGTGTTTTTGTTAGAACTGGTTATAATCATAAGCTGAGTTTTCTTTGGATTGAGGGGAAGTTGGGCTTTGGTAAGGTAGTTTGCAACATCAGAGAATGCTAGTTGAGTTGTTTGCAGGAGTGTGGGAATGTTTTGTGCAGCACAGATTAAGGTAGTGTCATCTGCATACTGAATTATAGATGCATGCTGTGTGGAGGTATGGAGGTCATTTGTGAAGACTGTGAATAGTAGTGGTCCTAAGATAGAACCCTGTGGGACTCCTATAGTTATGGGCAGCTGAGTTGAGAGAGAATTTTCCCATTTCACAGCTTGGTACCTGTCAGTTAAGTAGCTTTGGAACCAGGTAAGAGTAGAATTTGATAGATATTGGTTTAGTTTGTTTAGCAGGATTTGGTGTGAGACTGTGTCAAATGCTTTCGACATATCCAAAAAAAGAGTTGACACTTGTAGGCCTTCATTTTTGAGACAGTTTACTGTGTCTGTGAAGCAGAGGAGGGCTGTGGTGGTACTATGGGCAGGTCTGAAACCATGTTGAGTAGGTGACAGGATGTTGCTGTCTAGGAGATAGTCTAGCATCTGGGTATGGATGCATTTTTCTAGGATTTTGGCCAGGGGGGAGAGTAAAGCAATGGGTCTGTAGTTATTAAGTTCCGTGGAGGTCCCGCCTTTATGTATGGGTGTAACATAGGATATTTTCCAGAGTTTGGGCACATAGTTTTCAACAATTGATCTGATTATGAGAGTGGAGACTGGGATCGCAATAGCATCTGCTGTGAGTTTCAAGAAATAGCTGGGGAGTAGGTCGGCTGCTGTTGATGAGGTTTTTAGTTTGGAGAGCATGCTTTTGATTGAAGTGGTGGAAACTGTTTTGAGGGTAAAGCTTGTATTAGTGTTATTTGTGTTGGGGGGGATAGTGAGGAAGGAGCTGTCCTGTGATACTAAGGATAGAATTGAGTTCACAAAGTGGGAGTTGAATTGTGTTTCGATGGGAACTTTAAAGTCAGGAGTGGTTGGTTTGGGGGTAGCCTTTTGGGTGGATTTTAGTAGCTGGTTTACATTTTTCCAAAATTTTTGCGGGTTGTGTTGGTATTTAGTTTGTAATGTTGTGTAGTAAGATTTTTTTGTCCAGCCTAATGCATTTTTTTGCACGGTTGCGCAGTTTTTGGTACTTAGTTAGGCTTTGTGTTTCTTTGTTTTTTTGATAGTAAAGCCAGGCAGTGTCTCTGGACTTGAGGATTTGTTTGGTTTCTTTACTGAGCCAGGGGTTTGTAGAGTTTCTAACCTTGATTTTGCACAATGGAGTGACAGTGTCTAGGTGTTGTAGAAATGTTTTGCTGAAATATGCTACAGCCTGGTTAAGTGGAAGGGTTTTTAGGGGGATCCAGTCACAGTTACAGAGCAAAGTGTTGAGGACCTCAGGAGAGAATTTTTTAGTGTTTCTAGTGGATATATAGTTAGTGGTTTTGCATATGCTTGTTCTACTACGTATAAAGTATATTATGTTGTGGTCACTTAAGGTGTCTGGGAGACTGCCTGTGTGAGGGTACACTGTGGGGTTGTTAGTTAGGACCCAGTCAAGGATGGATTTCCTTTTAGATTTTTTATCACATCTAGTTGGAATTTGGACTAGCTGCTGGTAGCCATGGAGATTTATTAGATTACTTGGTGGTTCTGATATACAGGTGAACCAATCTAGGTTGAAGTCCCCCAGAATAAGGGTTTCTTGTGAGTATGTGGAAGAACACCAGGATAAGAAGTCTTCAAGGCTAGCAGGTGTATTACCAGGTGGAATATAGATCACAATTGTGGCAATGACCTTTTTAGGGTGAAGTTGAAGTTGTGAGATAAGTATGTCACAATTATTGGGGGAGGGGTAGGAGTTTGGTAACAGATGGACAGTTAAGTTTGACTTGTACAGTAAGGCAGTTCCACCCCCTTTACGAAGTGGTCTGTCTTGTCTAATGATATTGTAGCCGGTAGGGAGAACTTCTGAGTTAGCTATGTTTTTATTTAGCCAGGTTTCTGTTAAAACAACTATGCCTGGGGAGTAGTGTGCCATTGTGGCCTGGAGTTCAGGTATTTTATTTTTGATACTTCTAATATTAATATTTAGCATTAGAAGATGGTTGGGTTTGCTGCTGTTGTTGATTTGCCCAGGGATGAAGAAAGTGGGGATGTTATGTTCTGACATTGGTGTTGGAGCAGTTTGAGTTGGACAGGATGGATTTGGGCCTGGGTTGGGGTGGATATCCCCACTTATGGTGAGCCTGGAGTTAAAATGGTTATACAGATGTTGGAGTTTGGTGAGGAGTGTGAGAAAGTATTGTGTTTTTCTGGAGTAGGAATGAGAGCATATGTGTTTAGTCCTGAACTGGTCCGTTATGTAGTTCTTGAATAACTGTGGGTAGATATTATTATAATGTGTGGTGTCTGTATACGAGACTGCATAATGCAATGTTGTGCTACTAAGTTTAGGGATATTGCTAGAGTGATAACTTGTGGTGTTATAAAGAAGTATGAGAAGACAGACTAGACTTAGTTGTGTGATAGTCATGGTTATAAAGTTTAAGTTGTTTCTAGGTGGGGGGGTCTGAATAGGAATTATAGGGTTGCACTATATGTGGATGGGGAAGTAGTGTGGGTGATGTAAAAAATGCCTAGTGGGAATGAGAGTGATTGGGAGTATTTTGTGTGGAGCAAATTGGTGTGGTATAATGTGATATGACTTGAGGAGATGTGATTGGTGGAGGTGATGTGAGGGTGAGCTGTGGGTGTGGCTGTGATTACTATAAATGTAGAGGTAGTGGGGGTGGGAGGGAATAGGGGGCAGGGCAGGGGAGTGGAGAGAGCCCGAGCGTTAGCGAGGGCGAACGGAGCGGGGCAGAGCCAACCAAGACAAAAGAAAAAGTAAGTATTACTTTACAAATCTGAACACTTTTAAAACAAATTCCTGAGGTTTAATGACTTACCGGCAAGCCGAATGTAATTGCTGAGGGGCACTTGTGTCCTGGTGGGAGACTAGAAATTTAAAGATGGCTCGATGCTCAGCAGGATTCTAATATAGACTTTGTATTGGGGAGGGAGATAGCACAAGGGGTGTAAACCAGGTGGAATGCAAAGAAGCCAGAGAGGCAATCAGTGGAAATTAGTGAAGGCCTCAGAGGGGGTAAGTAATAATTCAAACTACCTGTAAAGTAAAGGAGAGAAGAGACAGCAAAGTTTATTAAGGTTGGGAGTGTGTCTTCACAGTGACTTGCTGATTAGTAACCAGTGTGCACAGATTAGAGTAGGGAGATACATTAGCAATGAAGGGAAATGTATAGAGATGCAAATAAACAGTTGGGCCTCCAAGTGATAAAGGCAGAAAGCACTGAGAGGGCTGCTTGATGGCTAATTTAGTCACAGGGATGTGAATTAAATGTATACTGTCTATTGGACAGTTAGGATTACTGTACTAGCGGGGGGGACACAAGGCTACAACAGTCAGTTTTATTAGCAAGCGGAGAACTGCTAAGAAATACTGCTAATGTAATAGCTTCACTCTCATAAAACATACAAGTAGAATACCTGGGTGGACTGACCCTGCTCTTGAGGCTCAAAATGTATATCCTTGTTTAGTTTGCAGTACTGATTCCTTCTTATACTGTATGGGTGGAGTGGTAGCCGCAGACTGCAGATTTGCTTGAGTGTGCTCCTGCTCTTGAGGCTCAAAATGTATATCCTTGTTTAGTTTGCAGTACTGAGTCCTTCTTATACTGTATGGGTGGAGTGGTAGCCGCAGACTGCAGATTTGCTTGAGTGTGCTCCTGCTCTTGAGGCTCAAAATGTATATCCTTGTTTAGTTTGCAGTACTGATTCCTTCTTATACTGTATGGGTGGAGTGGTAGACTGCAGATTTGCTTGAGTGTGCTCCTGCTCTTGAGGCTCAAAATGTATATCCTTGTTTAGTTTGCAGTACTGATTCCTTCTTATACTGTATGGGTGGAGTGGTAGCCGCAGACTGCAGATTTGCTTGAGTGTGCTCCTGCTCTTGAGGCTCAAAATGTATATCCTTGTTTAGTTTGCAGTACTGATTCCTTCTTATACTGTATGGGTGGAGTGGTAGCCGCAGCCTGCAGATTTGCTTGAGTGTGCTCCTGCTCTTGAGGCTCAAAATGTATATCCTTGTTTAGTTTGCAGTACTGATTCCTTCTTATACTGTATGGGTGGAGTGGTAGCCACAGACTTCAGATTTGCTTGAGTGTGCTCCTGCTCTTGATACTCAAAATGTATATCCTTGTTTAGTTTGCAGTACTGATTCCTTCTTATACTGTATGGGTGGAGTGGTAGCTGCAGACTGCAGATTTGCTTGAGTGTGATCCTGCTCTTGAGGCTCAAAATGTATATCCTTGTTTAGTTTGCAGTACTGATTCCTTCTTATACATTATGGGTGGAGTGGTAGCCGCAGACTGCAGATTTGCTTGAGTGTGCTCCTGCGCTTGAGGCTCAAAATGTATATCCTTGTTTAGTTTGCCGTACTGATTCCTTCTTATACTGTATGGGTGGAGTGGTAGCCGCAGACCTTACGGAGCTATACTGCAGACGGGCAAACCATGACACTTCGACATTTCATGTTTCGCGGTTTTGAACATTCACCATTACCGTAGTTCGCGCTATACGTGTCGGTGTTGTGGTGTTCGCTCAAACGGATTTTCGATCTCGTAATATAGACCCTATATTATATATTCCCCAACATTGGTGTACAGAAGCATTAATGCACATTACATTCCACACATTGAAATTGAGTCCTACTCAAGGAAAAAAATACCAAAATTAACAAGCATTCTCCTTTTGTGATCGATCAACTACAAAACATATATACATATATATATATATATATATATATATATATATATATATATATATATATATATATATATATATAAATATAATAGGTTCATAGGTAGGTACTAGGCTATTGGCCCTAGGGCCTATATAAGCCTAGCCAAAAAGGTACCCTGGCTTTTGCCACCCAAGAAAATTATTTTCCTGTGCCCCTGTTGAGCAGAGCCACAGAAGTAATCCCCGGGGTGAATTTCCTATTTCCCATCCAAGCATCAAGATTTTTCTTGAAGAGTGCTAATGAGGAGCTTTGTTTGACATAGACAGGTAGTCTGTTCCAGAGTATGGGAAGTCTCTGGGACAGGAATCTATCCCTCCAGCATGTTCTGTTTATTGTGGTGACAAGGTTTAGGTCCCTACAGCGTGTAGCTCGGAGGGATTGGGATTTCTTTAACTGCAGCATGTCCAACAGCTCTGGGTTTGACATAGCTTTATATGTTAGGCAGAGATCACCTCTGAGTAGGCAATATGCAATGGAGTAAAGCTGGAGTTTTTTGAGATGGTCTGCGTAGGGCATCTGTTTGAGGCCAGTAATCCTCTTTGTGAGGTATTTCTGCAGCCTTTCCAGATGTTGTAGATGTCTTGTGAGGTACATACCAAAAGGGGCATTGTACTCTATAATGGGTCTAATGAGTGACGAGTAGAGGGGAACAATGACCTCTTTTTTTCTGGATGAAAAACCTTTTGTGATGAGGTGTGCCACGTTGAAGGATTTCCTGACTACAGTGGTGATGTGATTATCAAAAGAGAGACTACTGTACACCTGTGTCCCATGGTCTCATCATACTTTTGGTATTAAATAGACTACCACCTATGTAGTAGTTCAGGGGTACAGAGTTTTTACCAAAGGGGATGACAATGCACTTTTTGGCATTGAGCTTGAGGCTATGGCTTTGACAACAAGCATCTGTCTCAGTGAGGCCCTTTTGTAGGATGTCCACATCATTAGGAGTTTCGATTATGGTTCCTAGTTTGCAGTCATCTGCGAACTTCATTAGCCAAAGACCCTCTGTGTTAGCCTGTACTTCAGAGAAGAAGATATCAAACAGGAGGGGACCCAGGCCTGAACCCTGTGGTACTCTACTTGTCACTGGTCTAAAGTCGGATTTGGAATCTGCTACTTTCACAGTGTGGGTTCTGTCAGTGAGCCAGTTGGCAACCCATCTTGTGACATAGGGATTTATACCTAGTTTAGTGAGTTTATCTATAATTCCAGAGTGGGGGGTGGTGTTGAAAGCCTTGGGGAGATCTAGATAAGCTGTGTGAACCACCTTACCCTCGTCTACAGCTTTGGTGACTGCTTCAAAGACGTCTATCATGTTTAGGAGACATGACCTGCCTTTTATAAACAAACTGGGTGGTGTCCATAGTTTGGAGATTACCAATGTCTTTGTTTATAAGTTCCATAATGATACATTCCATGGCCTTGCAGACCAGGCTCGTCAGGCTAATGGGGCAGTAGTTCCTGGGATCTGTGGTGGCTCCCCCTTTGTGGAGTGGGATAACCATCTCTGTGCACCATTCAGTGGGCACAAAGCCTGAGGTGAGGCTATGATTGAACATGGTACTGAGGTGGGGTGCCAGTTCGTTCTGTAGTTCATGTAGAATACAGCCTAGGATGTTGTCAAGTCCCATGGATGCTGTGTTCTTGCCTTTGGAGAGTGTGGTTTTTACCTGTGCAGCCGTGATTACAGGAACTTTGCATTCTTCCGGTATAGATATGGGCCCTTTAGCGGAGTTAGAACTGAACCTATCTGCCAGGATGTTGGCAATATCAGTTGGTTCTGTATATTTAGTGCCATTATGCTGTAACTCAGAGCAAATCTGAGTGTTGTCCTTGAGATTACTGACGCCTTTAGAATGCTTTCTGGTTGTCTTTAAAATCAGTAGCGATTTTGTTTTCATAACTAGCCTTGGAAGATTTTACGAGGGATCTCAGCTTCTTACTGAGGCTGACCAGGGAGTTCCTCCAATCATGGGATTTTACTCTTTTTTGCAACAGTTTCTTTCTTCTGTTGTAGAGTTTGTTTATGGCAGGGGTCCACCAGATTGGCTTCCTTTATTGGAGGATAGCATCTTGGTTCTGTTAGGGATAGCACGATCCATGCACTCGTGTAAGTGCTTATAAAGTGCATTTGTGTAGGATTCAACAGTAGTACCTCTATTGTCTGTCAGCATGGGTGTCGTGAAGTTTGCTACTTCTGTCTTAAGAAGCATAAAGTTGGCTTTGGAGAAATTTTTTACTGTGGCTTCCCTAATGGGGGGTGGGGGTGGGATGCGGATGTCTAGGGTGATTAGCTTGTGGTCAGATCTGACCGAGGAATTGACCTCTGTTGTGGAACACTGGTCATCCTTGTTGGTAATGACCAGGTCTAGGATATTGCTGCCCCTGGTGGGGGTGTGTATAAGTTGATCCTAGGCATTGGAATTTATAAATTCCAGAAAACGTTGAGCAAAAGGAGTTGGTACATGAGTAGTTTTCCCAGTTAATGGTAGGATAGTTGAAATCGCCCATTATTAGGGTGTTTGGTTGTACCTTAATATTTTCCAGTGTATCAAGAAATGAGGAGTGAGAATCCTGGGTCATGGTAGGGGATCTGTAGCAAGCTACAATTTGGATTACTGTCTTGCCCAGAGTTAGTTTCTCTTGGATAATCTCGGATGCTTTATGCTGAGCAACTAGCCTGGAAGTGTGGATATCCTTAATGAATATGGACACATCTCCGCCTTTAGTGTTTTGGTCCGGCATTTCGGTATATATGGGTCTACTTTTTCTTACTGAAAGATCATTCATATGAAAAGAAAAAGTACAAGCCCAATTAAGCGAAAGTGCACTTTCACGACTACCAGTTCAACAAACCTGTAATATTATAATAAAAAAACAACACTTCAAAGTAATTTTTTGTGCCACCCCCCCACACCCCCACTACTTTCTATATACTAACTCCGAGATTGTACTACAGCGGTGTTGCACTGTTTCATTTGTTAATATTACTGGTTCAATGAACCAGTAGTTGTGAAAATGCACTTTCGTTTAAGTGCACTTTTGCTTAAAAGGGGCCGTACTTTTTCTTTTTGAAAGAATGATCTTTCGATAAAAAAAAGGAGATTGGTGTATGTGTGTGTGTGTATATATATATATATATATATATATATATATATATATATATATATATATATAAATATATATGTTTGTGTTTTTCGGCTTTTCCCGGTTAGGGCTCGCCACAACGGAACTCCGGTCCGCTAATGATTGGCAGTGGATTTTTACGTACCGGGTTACCAGCCCTGACGCACACCCCATTCACATATGCATCCACACAGAAGACGCTCTAGCTGAGAATCGAACGGGACAACGTCTTGCTATGAGGCGACAATGCTATGTATATATATATATATATATATATATATATATATATATATATATATGTGTGTATGTATATATATATATATATATATATATATATATATATATATATATATATATGTGTGTGTGTGTGTGTGTGTATATGTATATATAATCTATATATATATATATATATATATATGTGTGTGTATGTATGTGTATATATATATATATATATATATATATATATATATATATATATATACATATATGGGTCTACTGTATAAGTTCGAA
>NC_056730.1:1131327872-1131347872 GCF_019279795.1 Protopterus annectens
CCCATGTTGGTGATGACCAGGTCCAATATGTTTTCACCTCTGGTAGGGGAGTTTACCAGCTGATCCAGGGCATTTGAGTTGATGAATTCCAGGAAGCGCTGGGCCTGGGAGTTTGTACTCGAGTAGTTTTCCCAGTGAATGGCAGGGTAATTGAAATCGCCCAATATCAAGGTGTTCGGTAGGACGTTCATGTTTTCCAGTGTCTCCAGAAAGGTGGAGTGGTGGTCCTGGGTCACGGAGGGTGATCTGTAGCAGGCCACAATTTGCACTGCAGATTTGTCCGATGTTAGTTGCACACCTCAGAGGTATCATGCTGCGCCACTAACCTGGGGGTGTAGGTATCCTTGATGAATATGGATACAACCCTCCTTTTGTGTTTCAGTCCGTGTTCTGTGGCCGAAATGTGTGGTATGAGTTGTAGCCCGGTAGTGCTGGAGTGCTCTCTGAAGCCTTGAACCAGGTTTCAGTTACTGCACAGATGTCGATGTTCTCCATACTGAGGAGTGCTTCGAGCACGTGCATTTTGAGATTTAAACTCCTGGCGATGAGTAGCATAACCCTCATTTTTCTGTTAACTGTGCTTTTTATGGAGGTGGGTTTGACTTTTGAGCATTGCCTAAAAAAGGCACTATGGGGGCAGCAAGAGCCTTGGCCAGTATTCGAAAGCCTAGGGGTGACAGGTGCAAGCCGTCTCTTGCAAAGCAAAGCGGCTTGTCGAGCATGTTGTCCCAGGCTGACAGACACCGGATCCCCATTGAATGACACCAGAAGCTTAGCCAATTGTTGAAATTGACAATATTTTCTTTATACTGAGGTATCATTCTTGGTGAGGGCAGGATGCTACTCAGGGTCAGGGTCATACCAGCCTGGGCTACATGATCAGAGAGCTCTTCGATGTCTCTTTTCATGTAGTCCAGGGAGGTACACCTCAGGTCATTCACACCAACATGAACAATGACAGTCATATTTGTACTTGTTCTGGAGTAACCTGAGTGCTTGTGTTATGTGGCAGATTCTGGCTCCTGACAGGCAGCTAACAGTAACCTTCTGCTTGTCCATCCTAGTGAGTTGGACGTCAGTGTGCCTGACTATAGTCACCTATTACTAGTGTGTTAAGGTATGTTATTTTGCCTTAAGGGCTGCGATTGTGCGGCACACTAATTTTGTGTTTTATGTGTTGTCTGGTTTGTGACGGGGGCTGCAGGTTGTTTAGGTGTCTGCTCTGGAGGTCTCTGATGCTTTTGCAGGTTTTTATTTAGAGCCTCAGAGAATGATTTTGTGTATTTATGTGTATTTTTTGCCAGTGCTGTTTTAGTAGGTCTGTGTGTGGCTGGAGGTGTGGTGCAAGTGTTAACCTTCTCCTCTTGAATGTCTGTTCCAGTCTTGGGTGGAGACAGCTTAGCTTCCAGTTTGGCTGTATAATTGCATCTCTCGCATATGTTAGTGTTTTGTGGTAGGAGGAGAGGGTTGTCTATGTACATGAGGCAGTTGTAACATTGCCTCAGGATACCCAGATTCACCAGCTGGACTGGATAGTGCACCTGAAATTGCCCTTTGGTCATGCCTGAATAGTAGGGTGAGCTGCTTAGTCACTTGATTGGTGAGGGGTAAATAGAGAGCCTTGCCCTGTTGGGCAATCAGTGTCAGGGTATATTAGTGCTTGCTATTAGGTCTGAGCACGTGCTGGGCTGTAGGATGCTTTTTGAGTGCTTAGGTTGAGAGTTAGACTGGTTTCAAGGGAAAAACTGAAGATGTGACTTAGTGGAGCCAGGACTAACTGGCGCTGCCCAGTGCGCAAAACTGTGCAAATGTGGTTTTTATAGTAGGGAAATGAAAGAGATAGAAATTAGCCCAAAATGGCCAATAAACTACTAACTTCTGGGCTGGAACCACTCCTCCAGGGACAAATAGGTTGCTCAAAGCTCCCCTCTCTCACAGGTGAACAGAGAAACTTCCTTCTATCCAAGTAAGGTATGGGCAACTCAGAAACTAGTACCACAGCCCTGAATTCAGGACTATCCTGAAAACTGGACTATACTAGCTTAGAAAGTCTGGAAACAAGGATTTTTTTTTTCGGTTTTTGGTTTTTTTGAAAAGATAAGGCAAAAACAGTAAAAAATGCACTTAACAGCTTTAAACGACTACAAACTATCAGAAAAGGCTATCGCACTTTAGTGTGCAGCCTAAAAAAGTTAAACAAATTATTTAAACAAAAAACTTTTTAAAAAGTGCAGGCAGTGAAATAAGTACAAAAAAAAACAAGCTTTTAAATCACAATAAATGCTGGAAAATCTGTGTTTAGGCAGAAAACAGTTAAGTACAGCAAGAAAGTACAGAAAACTGATACTTAATCACTCCAAAGTCTCTCTTTTAAGCTAGAAGGCTTGTATCAGTTTACGGCTTTCTAGTGCTACCCAATAGGTTAGTTACAGGAAAAATGGGAAACAAGCGCAGATGTGGTCTTTTAAACCAGAAAGTTGAAAGAGACGGACAAACTGTCCAAATGGTCAATAAACTAAAAATTCTGGGCCAAGAACCTTTCCTCTCATGGTAGACAGGCTATCTAGTGCTTTCCACTCCCACTGATAAGCTAGAAGGCTTTCCACCAAAACAGAAAGGCTTGCGGGGCTCAGAAGCTTACCAACAGTCCTGGATACAGCAACTCTGTATCTGGACTAGGCTAGTTACAGGAAAGGTGGGAAACAAGCACAAGTGCGGCTGTTAAATCAGAACGTAGAAAGAGATGGAAAAAAACTGCCCAAACGGCCAATAGCTACAATTTCTGGGCCAGGAACCACTCCTCTTGTGGTAGGTAGACTACTTAATGCTTACCACTCCCACTGATAAGCTAGAAGGCTTCCCTCCAACACAGGAAGGCTTGAGGGGCTAAGAAGCTTACAAAGAGTCCTGGATACAGCAAATCTGTACATGGACTAGACTAGTTACAGGAAAGGCAGGGAACAAGTACAAACGCAGGCGTTTAAGCCAACAAGTTGAAAGAGATGGAAAACTGCCCAAACGGACAAATAAACAACAATTTCTGGGCCAAAATGCACTCTTCCTGTGGAGGATAGGCTACCTAGTGCTTACCACTCCCACTGATAAGTTAGAAGGCTTCCCTCCAACACAGAAAGGCTTGGGGGGGGGGGGCTGAGAAACTTACTAACAATCCTGGATACAGCAATTATGTAACTGGACTAGGCTAGTTATAGGAAAGGCGGGAAACAGGCTCAAGTGCAGCTTTCAAACCAGAAAGTTGAAAGAGATGGAAAAAAACTGCTCAAACTGCCAATAGCTACAATTTCTAGGCCAGGGACCACTCCTCTTGTGGTAGATAGGCTACCTGATGCTTACCACTCCCAATGATAAGCTAGAAGGCTTCCCTCCAACACGGAAAGGCTTGGGGGGGCTCAGAAGCTTACAAAGAGTCCTGGATACAGCAAATCTGTACCTGGACTACACTAGTTATAGGAAAGGCGGGGACCAAACGCAAAACGGGCTTTTAACCAGAAAGTAGAAAGAGATGGAAAAACTGCCCAAACAGCCAATGAACTACAATTTCAGGGCCAAAACCCACTCTTCCCATGGCAGATAAACTACCTAGTGCTTACCACTCCCACTGATAAGCTAGAAGGCTTCCCTCCAACACAGAAAGGCTGGGAGGGGTGTCTCAGAAGCTTACCAACAGTCCTGGATACAGCAAGTCTGAATCTGGACTTGACTAGTTACAGAAAAGGCAGGAAACAAGCTTAGACTTTTTTTTTTTTAACAGAAAAGCAGATAAAACAACAGTAAATACAATTCAAATTGCAGTGCAGGCCAGCAAATCTGAGTGTGTAGCAACACTATGGCAAATACAATTCAAATAAATGCAATTAAATGAACAAATGACTAAAAAAAAGTGCAGAAGGCAGTAAATTAGAAGGCTACTAACAAGCAGTAATAAGTGCAGACTAACAGCGACAGAACAGATAGCACGCAGAAGAGCAACTAAGACAGTTACAGTCAGAGCAGCTGAATAAAATATACATACACTTTATTTTTATTTATTTATTTTTTCTTTAGGGAGGGAACAGAGCAGGATCAAGAGGCTACAGGGGTTGTCCTTCCCAAATGATCTCTTTGTACACAGCAAGAGTGCCTGTAATCAAAATATGATCTCACTGCACTCAGATGAGTGAGCAAATGGGATGGGCACAGAAGGAGTATCCAAATACAAATCTACAAGAGGGGCAGGCAATTTCAAAGCCACCAAATATAACACCAAAACAAGAACAGGGAGAGTGGGTGGGGAATTAACTGTAGAGAGATAACCACAACTTCAGTTGAGTTAATATTCAGTGAAAAACACAAATAAATAAATTAAATACAGTACTATATAAAAAAGAGCAGACAAAAGTGTACTTAAATTCACTTATACATCTAGTTGATTTTAGGTAGATGTTAGCCAGCCAAAGCTCAGATATTAAGCAGAGATAACTCAAAATGGACCACTTATATAAGGCAGGACAGAATATCAGTGATGAGGTGAAACTACTCCCCACTGCTATCAATGGCTACACAGAAATTCTAACAAGTACTCTGTAGAGACAGCCACAACTTCAGTTGAGTTAATATTCAGTGAAAAATGCAAATAAACAAATTAAATACAGTACTATATGCAAAAGAGCAGATAAACGTGTACTTAAATTTACTTATATGTCTAGTTGATTTCAGGTATATGTTAGCTGCCAAAGCTCAGATATTAAGCAGAGATAACTCAAAATGTACCACTTATGTAAGGCAGGACAGAATATCAGTGATGAGGTGAAACTACCCCCAACTGTTATCAATGGCTACACAGAAATTCTAAGAAGTACTCTATAGAGTGACAGCCACAACTTCAGTTGAGTTAATATTCAGTGAAAAACACAAATAAATTAAATATAGTACTATATTAAAAAGAGCAGATAAAAGTGTACTTAAATTCAATTATACGTCCAGTTCATTTCAGGTAGATGTTAGCCGGCCAAAACTCAGATATTAAAGAGAGATAACTCAAAATGTACTACTTATATAAGGCAGGACAGAATATCAGTGATGAGGTGACACTACCCCCCACTGCTATCAATGATTACACAGAAATTCTAACAAGTACTCTGTAGAGAGACAGCCAAAACTTCAGTTAAATTAATATTCAGTTAAAACCACAAATAAATAAATGAAATACAGTACTATATGAAAAAGAGCAGATAAAAGTGTACTTAAATTCACTTACACATCTAGTTGATTTCAGGTCGATGTTAGCCAGCCAAAGTTCAGATATTAAGCAGAGATAACTCAAAATTTACCATTTATGTAAGGTAGGACAGAATATCAGTGATGAGCTGAAACAACCCCCAATTAGTATCAATGGCTACACAGAAATTCTAACAAGTACTCTGTAGAGTGACAGCCACAACTTCAGTTGAGTCAATATTCAGTGAAAATACAAATAAATAAATTAAATACAATACTACATGAATAAGAGCAGATATAAGTGTACTTAAATTCACTTATACGTCCAGTTGATCTCAAGTAGATGTTAGCCAGCCAAAGCTCAGATATTAAGCAGAGATAACTCAAAATCTACCACTTATATAAAGCTGGACAGAATATCACTGATGAGGTGAAACTACCATTCACTTCTATCAATGGCTACACAGAAATTCTAACAAGTACTCTGTAGCGAGACAGCCACAACTTCAGTTGAGTTAATATTCAGTGAAAAACACAAATAATTAAATTAAATACTGTACTATATGAAAAGGAGCAGATTAAAGTGTACCTTGATTCACTTATACGTCCAGTAGATTTCAGGTAGATTTTAGCCGTCCAAAGCTCAGATATTAAGCAGAGATAACTGAAAATGTACCACTTATATAAGGCAGGACAGAATATCAGTGATGAGGTGAAACTACCCCCACTGCTATCAATGGCTACACAGAAATTCTAATAAGTACTCTGTAGAGACAGCCACAACTTCAGTTGAGTTAATATTCAGTGAAAAACACAAATAAATAAATTAAATACAGTACTATATGAAAAAGAGCAGATAAAAGTGTACTTTAATTCACTTATACGTCTAGTTGATTTCAGGTAGATGTTAGCTGGCCAAAGCTCAGATATTAGGCAGAGATAACTCAAAATGTACCACTTATATAAGGCAGGGCAGAAAATCAGTGATGAGGTGAAACTACCCCCGACTGTTATCAATGGCTACACAGAAACTCTAACAAGTACTCTACAGAGTGACAGCCACAACTTCTGTTGAGTTAATATTCAGTGAAAAACACAAATAAATTAACTATAGTACTTTATTAAAAAGAGCAGATAAAAGTGTACTTAAATTCACTTATATGTCCAGTTCATTTCAGGTAGATGTTAGCCAGCCAAAGCTCAGATATTAAGCACAGGTAACTCAAAATGTACCACTTATATAAGGCAGGACAGAATATCAGTGATGAGGTGACACTACCCCCACTGCTATCAATGGCTACACTGAAATTCTAACAAGTACTCTCTAGAGAGACAGCCACAACTTCAGTTGAGTTAATATTCAGTGAAAAACACAAATAAATAAATTAAATACTGTACTATATGAAAAAGAGCAGATTAAAGTGTACCTTGATTCACTTATACGTCCAGTAGATTTCAGGTAGATTTTAGCCGTCCAAAGCTCAGATATTAAGCAGAGATAACTCAAAATGTACCATTTATATAAGGCAGGACAGAATATCAGTGATGAGGTGAAACTACCCCCACTGCTATCAATGGCTACACAGAAATTCTAACAAGTACTCTGTAGAGAGACAGCCACAACTTCAGTTGAGTTAATATTCAGTGAAAAACACAAATAAATAAATTAAATACAGTACTATATGAAAAAGAGCAGATAAAAGTGTACTTTAATTCACTTATACGTCTAGTTGATTTCAGGTAGATGTTAGCTGGCCAAAGCTCAGATATTAAGCAGAGATAACTCAAAATGTACCACTTATATAAGGCAGGGCAGAAAATCAGTGATGAGGTGAAACTACCCCCGACTGTTATCAATGGCTACACAGAGTGACAGCCACAACTTCTGTTGAGTTAATACTCAGTGAAAAACACAAATAAATTAACTATAGTACTTTATTAAAAAGAGCAGATAAAAGTGTACTTAAATTCACTTATATGTCCAGTTCATTTCAGGTAGATGTTAGCCGGCCAAAGCTCAGATATTAAGCAGAGATAACTCAAAATGTACTACTTATATAAGGCGGGACAGAATATTAGTGATGAGGTGAAACTACCCCCCACTGCTATCAATGGCTACACTGAAATTCTAAGAAGTACTCTCTAGAGAGACAGCCACAACTTCAGTTGAGTTAATATTCAGTGAAAAACACAAATAAATAAATTAAATACAGTACTATATGAAAAAGAGCAGATATAAGTGCACTTAAATTCACTTATACGTCCAGTTGATTTCAGGTAGATGTTAGCCAGCCAAAGCTCAGATATTAGGCACAGGTAACTCAAAATGTACCACTTAAATAAGGCAGGACATAATATCAGTGATGAACACTTTTAGGTTCATAGGTTCATACTAGGTTATCTGCCCTAGGGCATTTATAAGCCTAGCCAAAGTGTGTTTGGCTTTCGCCACCCATTTTAAATGAATTTTGCTATGCCCTTTTTCGAGGTTAGTATACTGTGCCTCTGTCTAACAGTGACACAGAAGTGATACCCGAGGTAAACCTACGATCTCCCATCCACTCATCAAGATTCCTCTTGAAGACAGTCAATGGGGGACTCTGCCTAACCTGGACTGGGGTTTTATTCCAGAGTGAAGGGAGCCTCTGGGTTATGAATCTGTCCCTCCAGCATGTCCTGTTTATTTCAGTGCTGAGGTTCAAGTCTCTCGCACGCGTAGCTCGATGGGATTTGGATTTTCTGAGGTGCAGCATGTCCATTAATTCCGGGTTTGACATGGCTTTATATGTCAGGCACAGATCGCCTCTGAGCAGGCGGTATGGCACTGAGTAGAGCTGGAGTTTCTTTAACCGGGCAGCATATGGCATCTGTTTGAGCCCTTTGATCCTCTTGGTGAGGTACTTTTGGGGTCTTCCCAGTTGCTGCAGGTGTCTGGTAAGGTACTTCCCAAAAGGGGCATTGTACTCAATTATGGGCCTGATGAGGGATGAGTAAAGAGGCACAATGACCTCCGCTGATCTAGATGTGAATCCCTTCATGATTAGGTGGGCTATATAAAATGTTTTTCTAACCACTTTGGCCACGTGGTTTTCAAATGAGAGATTGCTATCAACTTGGGTCCCCAGGTCCCTAATTACTTCTTTCGTACTTAATGGATTACCACCTATGTGAAAATTTGTGGGCACTTTGTTTTTGCCAAAGGGATGACTATACACTTTTTGGTGTTTAGCTTGAGGCCATGGCTCTGGCACCAGTTGTCTGTTTCTATGAGGCCCTTTTGTAGGATGCTTGTGTCGGCTGGAGAGTCGATCATGGCACCTAGTTTGCAGTCATCTGCGAACTTGGTCAGCCACAGTCCTTTCATGTTGGCCTGTATCTCCGAGAAATATATACTGAACAAGAGAGGTCCCAGGACTGAGCCTTGTGGGACGCCACTTGTAACTGGTTTGGAGTCTGACATGGCTCCAACAATTCTAACCATGTGGGCTCTGTCCTTGAACCAGTTTGCAACCTATCTAGTGACATAGGGGTTTATATTTAAGTTGGTGAGCTTATCTATAATGCCCAAGTGGGGTATTGTATTGAAGGCTTTTGCGAGGTGCAGGTAGGCTGTGTGGACCACCTTCCCCTTGTCAATGGCCTTGGTGACTGTTTCAAAGAAATTGACCAGGTTTAAGAGGCAGGATCTGCCCTTAACAAAGCCGAACTGGGTAGGATCCAGTGTCTGTAGGTCCCCAATATCTTTATTTATGAGGTCCATGATGATCCTTTCCATAGCTTTGCAGACCAAGCTAGTCAGGCTTATGGGGCGATAGTTTCCAGGATCTGTTGAGGCACCACCTTTGTGGAGAGGGACCACTGTTGCTGTACGCCACTCTTTGGGTACATATCCTGTAGTAAGTCTGAGATTGAACAGTAGTTTTATGTTTGGGTTTAGCTCTTCTTGGTGTTCATGTAGGATGCAGCCCGGGACACCATCTGGTCCCATTGATGCTGTGTTTTTTGCTTTGGAGAGGGTGGCTCTTACCTGAGCATCTGAGATGTCAGGGGCAGCACTCTGCTGGGATAGATATTTGCCCTTTGGTGGTGGGAGAAGTTTGCGCTGAACCTGTCAGCTAGGGTGTTGGCAATGTCTGTGGGGTTTGGTGTACTTATTGTCATTTTGGACTACTTCTGAGCATATCTGGGAATTCCCACCCAGGTTCCTAACATAACTAAAGAATGCCTTGTGATTATCCTTAGTGTCCTGTGCAATTTTTTTCTCTTGAAGCTGGCCTTAGACGATTTTATGAGTGCCCATAGTTTTTTGCTAATACTGATCAGAGATGCCTTCCCTTTTTGGGATTTTGCTCTATCATGTAGTAGCTTCCTCCTTCTATTGTATAGTTTGTTTATGGCTGGGGTCCACCAGACAGGACGCCTGCCTTTGGAGGATTGGGTCTTGGTTTTATTTGGGATTGCATGATCCATGCATTCCTGTAGGTGTTCATAGAATGCGTTTATAAAGGATTCTGCGGTCTGGGCCGTATTTTCCACAGGCCCGGGGCTTTGAAGGATTCCACCTCTGTTTTGAGGAGTGTGAAATTTGCTTTAGAGAAGTTTTTCACTGTGGTTTTCTGGGCAGGGGGTGGGGTCGGGATGTGAATATCCAGTGAGATTAGTTTATGGTCTGATCTTACCAGTGAGGGATACACTTCTGGTCTGGAGCATAGAGCCCCCATGTTGGTGATGATCAGGTCCAGTATGTTTTCCCCTCTTGTAGGAGTGGTAACAAGTTGTTCCATAGCAATTGACTTTATAAATTCTAGGAACCTTTGGGCTAGGGTGTTGGAGCTAGAGTAATGCTCCCAGTCTATGTTTGGGTGGTTGAAGTCACCCAATATAATGGTGTTTGGAGAGACCTTCATATTTTCCAGTGTTCTCAGGAAGGCCGAGTGGGGTTCCTGGGTTTCGGAGGGTGGCCTGTAGCAGGCTATAAACTGGAAGGCAGTTTTACCCACTGTAAGTTGCACATGGATAGTCTCTGATGCTTCGTGCTGTGCCACCAACCTGGAGGTGTGGGTATCTTTCACGAATATTGATACCCACCCTACTTTTGTGGTTCGGTCCAAGTTTTGGGGCCGAAAAGTATGGTATGAGGTATAACCTGGTAGTGCTGGGGTGCTCTCGAGAGCCTTAAACCAGGTTTATGTTACTGCACAGATATCAATGTTCTCCATGCTAAGGAGAGTTTCGAGTGCATGCATCTTGAGGTTTAGACTTCTGGCGTTGAGTAGCATTACTCTTAGTTACTTATCCCTTGTGATACCTATGGGGGTGGGTTTGTCTTTTGAGCCTTGCCTAAAAAAGGCACTATGGGGGTGGCAAGAGCCTTTGCCAATATCCGAAAGCCCAGGGGTGACAGGTGTAGGCGTCCCTAGCAAAGCATCGTGGCTTGTCGAGCATGTCATCCCAGGCTGACAGGCATTGGATCCCCTTTGAATGACACCAATACTTAAGTCAATTGTTGAAATTGATCATCTTGTCTTCATATTGTGGCATCATTCTTGGTGAGGGTAAGATGCTACTCAAGGTCAGGGTCATACCGGCCTGGGCTACATGCTCAGAGAGCTCCTCTATGTCTCTTTTCATGTAGTCCAGGGAGGTATGTCTCAGGTCGTTCACACCAGCATGGACAATGACCGAGTCATATTTGTACTTGCCTTGGAGTGACCTGAGTGCTTGCATTATGTGGCGGATCCTAGCGCCTGACAGGCAGCTGACTGTGACCTTCTCCTTGTTCAGCCTGGTGAGCGGGAAGTCAGTGTGCATGACGATAGAGTTACCTATTACAAGTGTATCAGGTGTGTTGGTTAGGCTTAAGGGCTGTGACTGTTCGGCACACTGGCTTTGTGAGCTATGTGTTGCATGTGTTTTGTCTTGGGGTAGCGGTTGCTTGGGTATCTGCTTTGGAGGTCTCTGCTGCTTAGGCAGATATTTATTTAGAGCCGCCAAGTATGTTTTTGTGCGTTTATGTGTTTGGTTTGCTGTCGTGGTAGGTCTATGTGAGACTGGAATTGTAGTGAGTGCGGTTTCCTTCTCCTCCTGACTAGTTATGCTGTCACTCTACAGAGTACTTGTTAGAATTTCTGTGTAGCCATTGATCACAGTTGGGGGTAGTTTCAGCTCATCACTGATATTCTGTCCTACCTTATATATGTCATACATTTTGAGTTATCTCTGCTTATACGTCCAGTTGATTTCAGGTAGACGTTAGCCAGCCAAAGTTCAGATATTAAGCACAGATAGCTCAAAATGTACCACTAATATAACGTAGGACAGAATATGAGTGATGAGCTGAAACTAACCCCAACTATGATTAATAGCTACATAGAAATTCTAACAAGTACTCTGTAGAGTGACAGCCACAACTTCAATTGAGTTAATATTCAGTGAAAAATACAAATAAATAAATTAAATACAGCACTACATGAATAAGAGCAGATAAAAGTGTACTTAAATTCACTTATACGTCCAGTTGTTCTCAGGTAGATGTTAGCTGGCCAAAGGTCAGATATTAAGCAGAGATAACTCAAAATGTACCACTTATGTAAAGCAGGACAGAATATCAGTGATGAGGTGAAACTACCCCCACTGTTATCAATGCCTACACAGAAATTCTAACAAGTACTCTGTAGAGAGATAGCCACAACTTCAGTTGAGTTAATATTCAGTAAAATACACAAAAAAATAAATTAAATACAGTACTTTATGAAAAAGAGAAGATAAAAGTGTACTTAAATTCACTTATACATCCAGTTGATCTCAGGTAGATGTTAGCCGGCCAAAGGTCAGATATTAAGGAGAGATAACTTAAAATTTACCACTTATATAAAGCAGGACAGAATATCAGTGATGATGTGAAACTACCCCCCAACTGCCATCAATGGCTACACAGAAATTCTAACAAGTACTCTGTAGAGAGACAGCCACAACTTCAGTTGAGTTAATATTCAGTGAGAAGCACAAATAAATAAATTAAATACAGAACTTTATGAAAAAGAGCAGACAAAAGTGTACTTAAATTCATTTATACATCCAGTTGATTTCAGGTAGATGTTATCCAGCCAAAGCTCAGATATTAAGCAGAGATAACTCAAAATGTACCACTTATATAAGGCGGGACAGAATATCAGTGATGAGGTGAAACTACCCCCCACTGCTATCAATGGCTACACAGAAATTCTAACAAGTACTCTGTAGAGAGACATCCACAACTTCAGTTGAGTTAATATTCTGTGAAAAACACAAATAAATAAATTAAATACAGTACTATATGAAAAAGAGCAGATAAAAGTGTACATTAATTCACTTATACGTCCAGTTGATTTCAGGTAGATGTTAGCTGGCCAAAGCTCAGATATTAAGCAGAGATAACTCAAATGTACCATTTATATAAGGCAGGAGAGAATATCAGTGATGAGGTGAAACTACCCCCAACTGTTATCAATGGCTACCCAGAAATTCTAACAAGTACTCTGTAGAGTGACAACCACAACTTCAGTTAAGTTAATATTCAGTAAAAAACAAAAATAAATGAAATACAGTACTATATTAAAAACAGCAGATAAAAGTGTACTTAAATTCATTTATACATCCAGTTGATTTCAGGTAGATGTTATCCAGCCAAAGCTCAGATATTAAGCAGAGATAACTCAAAATGTACCACTTATATAAGGCGGGACAGAATATCAGTGATGAGGTGAAACTACCCCCCACTGCTATCAATGGCTACACAGAAATTCTAACAAGTACTCTGTAGAGAGACAGCCAAAACTTCAGTTGAGTTAATATTCAGTTAAAACCAGAAATAAATAAATTAAATACAGTACTAATAAAAACAAGTAGATAAAAGTGTACTTAAATTCACTTATACGTCCACTTGATTTCAGGTAGATGTTAGCCAGCCAAACATCAGATATTAAGCACAGATAACTCAAAATGTACCACTTATATAAAGCAAGACAGAATATTAGTGATGAGGTGAAACTACCCCACACTGCTATCAATCTCTACACAGAAATTCTAACAAGTACTCTCTAGAGAGACAGCCACAACTTCAGTTAATATTCAGTTGTTGTCGTTGTTGTTGTTGTGGTGTCTTTCAGCTTTTCCCAGTTAGGGGTCGCCACAGCGGAACTCCGGTCCGCTAATGATTGGTAGTTGATTTTTACGTGCCGAGTTACCAGCCCTGACGCACAACCTTCAACGAAGGTACGCCCATTCACACATGGCTCCACGCAGAAGACGCTCTACCTGAGAATCGAACTGGACAGCGTCTTACTGTGAGGCGACAACACTACAGCAGCACCACCACCACAGGTACTATATTGAACTTTGTGATATGTAGAGGAAACATATTCCATAAACAGGAGACTCATTGGGTGTTCCATTAAGTGAAAAACACATATAAATAAATTAAATACAGTACTCTATGAAAAAGAGCAGATAAAAGTGTACTTAAAGTCACTTATAAATCCAGTTGATTTCAGGTAGATGTTAGCCAGCAAAAGCTCAGATATTAAGCAGAGATAACTCAAAATGTACCACTTATGTAAGGCAGGACAGAATATCAGTGATGAGGTGAAACCACCCCCAACTATTATCAATGGCTACACAGAAATTCTAACAAGTACTCTGTAGAGTGACAGCCACAACTTCAGTTGAGTCAATATCCAGTGAAAAATACAAATAAATTAAATACAGTACTACATGAATAAGAGCAGATAAAAGTGTACTTAAATTCATTTATACCAGTTGATCTCATGTAGATGTTAGCCGGCCAAAGCTCAGATATTAAGTAGAGATAACTAAAAATTTACCACTTATATAAAGCTGGACAGAATATCAGTGATTAGCTGAAACTACCCCCACTGCTATCAATGGCTACACAGAAATTCTAACAAATACTCTGTAGAGAGACAGCCACAACTTCAGTTGAGTTAATATTCAGTGAAAAACACAAATAAATAAATTAAATACAGTACTATGTGAAAAAGAGCAGATAAAAGTGTACTTAAATTCACTAATACGTCCAGTTGATTTCAGGAAGATGTTAGCCGGCCAAAGCTCAGATATTAAGCAGAGATAACTCAAAATGTACCACTTATATAAGGCAGGACAGAATATCAGTGATGAGGTGACACTACCCCGCACTGCTATAAATGGCTACAAAGAAATTCTAACAAGTACTCTGTAGAGAGACAGCTACAACTTCACTTGAGTTAATATTCAGTGAAAAACACAAATGCTGTTGTTGTCTTTCAGCTTTTCCCGGTTAGGGGTCACCACAGGGGAACTCCGGTCCGCTAATGATTAGCAGTAGACTTTGACGAATGCCGAGGTGCCAGCTCGATGTTCATCCTTCAATGAAGACACACCCGTTTAAGCATTTCTTTCGAAAGCCCACCCAACCGCTGGGAGGACATGCAGACTCCACACAGAAGGCACTTCCCGCACTCCAGCCAAGAATCGAATGGGAAAACCTCTTGCTGTGAGGCAACAACGATACTGCTGCACCACCGCGGATGTACAATTAAATACAGTACTATATGAAAAAGAGCAGATAAAAGTGTACTTAAATTCACTTTTACATCCAGTTGATTTCAGGTAGATGTTAGCCGGCCAAAGCTCAGATATTAAGCAGAGATAACTCAAAATGTACGACTTATATAAGGCAGGACCGAATATCAGTGATGAGGTGAAACTACCTGTCACTGCTATCAATGGCTACACAGAAATTCTAACAAGTACTTGGTAAAGAGACAGACACAACTTCAGTTGAGTTAATATTCAGTGAAAAACACAAATAAATAAATTAAATACAGTATTATATGAAAAAGAGCAGATAAAAGTGTACTTTAATCAACTTATACTTCCAGTTGATTTCAGGTAGATGTTAACTGGCCAAAGCTCAGATATTAAGCAGAGATAGCTCAAAATGTACCACTTATATAAGGCAGGACAGAATATCAGTGATGAGGTGAAACTACCCCCACTGCTATCAATGGCTACACAGAAATTCTAACAAGTACTCTGTAGAGAGACAGCCATAACTTCAGTTGAGTTAATATTCAGTGAAAAACACAAATAAATAAATTAAATACAGTACTATATGAAAAAAAGCAGATAAAAGTATACTTAAATTCACTTATACGTCCAGCTGATTTCAAGTAGATGTTAGCCGGCCAAAGCTCAGATATTAAGCAGAGATAACTCAAAATTTACCACTTAGATACGGCAGGAAAGAATATCAGTGATGAGGAGAAACTATTCCCCACTGCTATCAATGGCTGCACAGAAATACTAACAAGTACTCTGTAGAGAGACAGCCACAACTTCAGCTGAGTTAATATTTAGTGAAAAATAAAAGTTTACTTAAATTCACTTATATATCCAGTTGATTTCAGATAGATGTTAGCCAGCTAAAGCTCAGACATTAAGCACAGGTAACTCAAAATGTACCACTTAAATAAGGCAGGACCTATTATCAGCGATGAGGTGAAACTACCCCTCACTGCTATCAATGGCTACACAGAAATTCTAACAAGTACTCTGTAGAGAGACAGCCACCACTTCAGTTGAGTTAATATTCAGTGAAGAACACAAATAAATAAATGAAATACAGTACTATATGAAAAAGAGCAGATAAAAGTGTACTTAAATTCACTTATACGTCCAGTTGATTTCAGGAAGATGTTAGCCAGCTAAAGCTCAGATATTAAGCACAGGTAACTCAAAATGTACCACCTAAATAAGGCAGGACATAATATCAGTGATGAGGTGAAACTACCCCCACTGCTATCAATGGCTACACAGAAATTCTAACAAGTACTCTGTAGAGAGACAGCCACAACTTCAGTTGAGTTAATATTCAGTGAAAAACACAAATAAATAAATTAAATACAGTACTATATGAAAAGAGCAGATAAAAGTGTACTTAAATTCACTTATACGTCCAGTTGATTTCAGGTAGATGTTAGCCAGCCAAAGTTCAGATATTCAGCAGAGATAACTCAAAATGTACCACTTATATATGGTAGGACAGAATAACAGCGATGAGCTGAAACTACCCCCAACTATGATCAATGGCTACACGGAAATTCTAACAAGTACTCTGTAGAGTGACAGCCACAACTTCAGTTGAGTTAATATTCAGTGAAAAATACAAATAAATAAATTAAATACAGTACTACATGAATAAGAGCAGATAAAAGTGTACTTAAATTCAGGGTATACGTCCAGTTGATCTCAAGTAGATGTTAGCCGGCCAAAGGTCAGATATTAAGCAGAGATAACTCAAAATTTACCACTTATGTAAAGCAGGACAGAATATCAATGATGAGGTGAAACTACCCCCCACTGCTATCAATGCCTACACAGACATTCTAACAAGTACTCTGTAGAGAGACAGCCACAACTTCAGTTGAGTTAATATTCAGTGAAAAACACAAATAAATGAATTAAATACAGTACTTTATGAAAAAGAGCAGATAAAAGTGTACTTAAATTCACTTATATGTCTAGTTGATTTCAGGTAGATGTTAGCCAGCCAAAGCTCAGATATTAAGCAGAGATAACTCAAAATGCACCACTTATATAAGGGAGGACAGAATATCAGTGATGAGGGGAAACTAGACCCCACTGCTATAAATGGCTACACAGAAATTCTAACAAGTACTCTGTAGAGAGACAGCCACAACTTCAGTTGAGTTAATATTCAGTGAAAAACACAAATAAATGAATTAAATACAGTACTTTATGAAAAAGAGCAGATAAAAGTGTACTTAAATTCACTTATATGTCTAGTTGATTTCAGGTAGATGTTAGCCAGCCAAAGCTCAGATATTAAGCAGAGATAACTCAAAATGCACCACTTATATAAGGGAGGACAGAATATCAGTGATGAGGGGAAACTAGCCCCCACTGCTATAAATGGCTACACAGAAATTCTAACAAGTACTCTGTAGAGAGACAGCCACAACTTCAGTTGAGTTAATATTCAGTGATAAACACAAATAAATAAATTAAATACAGTAATATATGAAAAAGAGCAGATAAAAGTGTACTTAAATTCACTTAAACGTCCAGCTTATTTCAGGTAGATGTTAGCCAGCCAAAGCTCAGATATTAAGCAGAGATAACTCAAAATGTACCAACTGTACAAGGCAGGACAGAATATCATTGATGAGGTGAAACTACCCCCACTGCTATCAATAGCTACACAGAAATTCAGATAAGTACTTTGTAGACAGACAGCCACAACTCCAATTGAGTTAATATTCAGTGGAAAACACAAATAAATAAATTCAATACAGTACTATATGAAAAAGAGCTAATTAAAGTGTACTTTAATCCACTTATACGTCCAGTTGATTTCAGGTAGATGTTAGCTGGCCAAAGCTCAGATATTAAGCAGAGATAGCTCAAAATGTACCACTTATATATGGTAGGACAGAATATCAGTGATGAGGTGAAACTACCCCCCACTGTTATCAATGGCTACACAGAAATTCTAACAAACTACTCTGTAAAGTGACATCCACAACTTCAGTTGAGTTAATATTCAGTGAAAAATACAAATAAATAAATTAAATACAGTACTATATGAAAAAGAGCAGATAAAAGTGTACTTAAATTCACTTATACGTCCAGTTGATTTCAAGTAGATGTTAGCCAGCCAAAGCTCAGATATTAAGCAGAGATAACTCAAAATGTACCACTTATATAAGGTAGGACAGAATATCAGTGATGAGGTGAAACTACCCCCACTGCTATCAATGGCTACACAGAAATTCTAACAAGTACTCTGTAGAGAGACAGCCACAACTTCAGTTGAGTTAATATTCAGTGAAAAACACAAATAAATAAATTAAATACAGTACTTTATGAAAAAGAGCAGATAAAAGTGTACTTAAATTCACTTATACATCCAGTTGATTTCAGGTAGATGTTAGCCAGCCAAAGGTCAGATATTAAGCAGAGATAACTTAAAATTTACCACTTATATAAAGCAGGACAGAATATCAGTGATGATGTGAAACTACCCCCCACTGCCATCAATGGCTACACAGAAATTCTAACAAGTACTCTGTAGAGAGACAGCCACAACTTCAGCTGAGTTAATATTCAGTGAAAAACACAAATAAATAAATTAAATACAGTACTACATGAAAAAGAGCAGATAAAAGTGTACTTACATTCACTTATACATCCAGTTGATTTCAGGTAGATGTTAGCCAGCCAACGCTCAGATATTAAGCAGAGATAACTCAAAATGTACCACTTATATAATGTGGGACAGAATATCAGTGATGAGGTGAAACTACCCCCACTGCTATCAATGGCTACACAGAAATTCTAACAAGTACTCTGTAGAGAGACAGCCACAACTTCAGTTGAGTTAATATTCAGTGAAAACACAAATAAATAAATTAAATACAGTACTATATGAAATAGAGCAGATAAAAGTGTACTTAAATTCACTTATACGTCCAGTTGATTTCAGGTAGATGTTAGCCGGCCAAAGGTCAGATATTCAGCAGAGATAACTCAAAATTTACCAGTTATGTAAAGCAGCACAGAATATCACTGACGAGGTGAAACTCCCCCACTGCTATCAATGCCTACACAGAAATTCTAACAAGCACTCTGTAGAGAGACAGCCACAACTTCAGTTGAGTTAGTATTCAGTGAAAAAAACAAATAAATAAATTAAATACAGTACTTTATAAAAAAAGAGCAGATAAAAGTGTACTTAAATTCACTTATACATCCAGTTGATTTCAGGTAGATGTTAGCCAGCCAAAGCTCAGATATTAGGCAGAGATAACTCAAAATGTACCACTTATATAAGGGAGGTCAGAATATCAGTGATGAGGTGAAACTACCCCCACTGCTATTAATGGCTACACAGAAATTCTAACAAGTACTCTATGGAGAGACAGCCACAACTTCAGTTGAGTTAATATTCAGTGAAACACACAAATAAATAAATTAAAGACAGTACTTTATGAAAAAGAGCAGATAAAAGTGTACTTAAATTCACTTATACATCCAGTTGATCTCAGGTAGATGTTAGCCAGCCAAAGGTCAGATATTAAGCAGAGATAACTTAAAATTTACCACTTATATAAAGCAGGACAGAATATCAGTGATGAGGTGAAACTACCCCCCCCCCACTGTCATCAATGTCTACACAGAAATTCTAACAAGTACTCTGTAGAGAGACAGCCACAACTTCAGCTGAGTTAATATTCAGTGAAAAACACAAATAAATAAATAAAATACAGTACTACATGAATAAGAGCAGATAAAAGTGTACTTAAATTCACTTATACATCCAGTTGATTTCAGGTAGATGTTAGCCAGCCAAAGCTCAGATATTAAGCAGAGATAACTCAAAATGTACCACTTATATAATGCGGGACAGAATATCAGTGATGAGGTGAAACTACCCCCACTGCTATCAATGGCTACACAGAAATTCTAACAAGTACTCTGTAGAGAGACATTCATAACTTCAGTTGAGTTAATATTCAGTGAAAAACACAAATAAATTAAATGCAGTACTATATGAAAAAGAGCAGATAAAAGTGTACTTAAATTCACTTATATGTCCAATTGATTTCAGGTACATGTTATCCAGCTAACGCTCAGATATTAAGCACAAGTAAGTCAAAATGTACCACTTAAATAAGGCAGGACATAATATCAGTGATGAGGTGAAACTACCCCCACTGCTA
>NC_056730.1:1131350372-1131457872 GCF_019279795.1 Protopterus annectens
TATGTTTACATACAACCCCTCAGATGTAATTTGTCTGAATGGCGGTATTGTTAAGAAAAGGGTTTTTGGTAAGGTAATGAGCAGGGATGGGTTTATGGACAGTGGCAGAGCTCCCCTTACTACCTGTACCAGCTTACACATATGTGATAACTCTAACTCTGCTACTGCCCCAAACCCACCCCTAGACATTACCTTACCAAAAACCTTTTCCCTAATAGTACCACTATACAAGACACTAATACATACAGCAACTCGGATACACAGCACTAAACCATTTACCTCCCCTAACCTTTATGCAACTTGGAAACACTCGCACACTAGTACTCATATACCTTAGCAAACAAGAACGGGTTCCTATTAGCTTGTCAAACACTCAAAAGAGTGAATGCTCTTTGATCAACAGCTAATGTTTGAAACCACAAAAACTCGAACGAATGGAACAGCAATTTTTTTCCAAGGGAAAAAAATCTCCGGGCCATTATCGGGACTTTGCAATTTCCTCCACTGTGGAGTTATCTCGGAGTTGCTATATTTAAGTGGGGGGGGGGGCAAAGCCCCCACTTTAATTTGTTTGTGGATTTTTTTTTCCCTTGGGGGAAAAAAAAATCGCTATTCTGGCTGTTCGAGGTTTTGTGGTTTCGAATATTAGCTGTCGATCAAAGAGCTTCGCTCTTTTGAGTTCTTGACAAGCTAATATGGACCCACAAGAATGCATATACCACACTATATCTATTCCCCTGTCTTAGCCCTTATTTTTACTCTGACCCATAACTATTCACACACATCATACTCCTAGTGTTGAAGCATTTAGTATATCCAAAAGTTTCAGCCTTAGAATAAAACCCCATTTACCTTCAAGCAAGTACACAGCACACACACCATAAGAACACTCAGAGTTCCTAGCTTCAACTTTCTGTCACGCGAACATAACTGCTTTCGACTAAAAAGCACAACATTAAACTTTGTTGATTAAAAACACATTCATTACAGTTTACTGCAACCATCCTTATATGGCTTGTGCATGTGGGGGGATAAACTGTTAAGATAAGAAGGTCTGCATCTTATGCAGTAAGTACTGGGCAGACTAAGTAGGCCATATTGTCCTTATCTCTTGTTAGATCTTCTTATATCAACCACTGGTGTTATCTTTCTAATGATTCCCAGTCTAGACCAATAACAAGCTCATCAGACTCACTAAAAGTCTTTGCTAGGACAATACAACATAACAATGAAGCCTAGTTCTCTGATAACTTTACATTAGAATGATAAGCCTGGAACAACAAAAAAAATGTAAAGATTCAGGTTCATTTTGAAACCAATAAGTAACCCACCTCTACAATGCTTTTTTTCTCACCACGTGGATCAGGAATCCTCATTCAAAATAATGCTGTTTACAGAATGTGAGTGCCTACAAGTGTTGTGAGGCTACTGCTGGTGTGGGTGAGTACACTGGACTTTGAAGTGGATTTCATCATTAAAGGTTTGGATACGTCTATCATTTTTATTATTGTTATTATTATTATTATTATTATATTACAGTGTGTTTTATTTTAGAGAGAAACAGGATTTCTTATTTAGGTTATTTAGCTGCAAGTGCGGTGAAACTGCTGCTGATGTGTGACTGCACTGGATTTCCCCAACCACTCCCTGTTATGCTTTTATACTAGGTGGCTTTTGAGCTGCCCATTTCTACTCAACATTTAACATTGGAAGCTCTGCCCTGTCTCATCTGATCTGCTCATTTTTCTGGGCACTGAAAGATCAAACTAGGAAGTCCCTCCTCTTAGACTCTTAATTGAGTTAGTCTCTGTTTCATATCATTCAACTCAGTGCACACTGAAATAATACCAGTATCAATCCTTTTTTTATACCTCACTTTTAAAATCTGTAACATTTGAAATTAAACTACCAACCACTGGAGAGTCTAGCAAATGCTTCTTGGAAACAGCATGACAGTAGTGCTTCTGTTTTGCTCCTGATGAGAGAAGGAGCAAAGGGACATTATTTCCTAGTCCTCCTAGAGATGACCAATCACTGGAAAGCCTGAAATTGCTTCTTAGGAGCCGCCTTGGAATTAATACTTCTACTTTGTTCCTGATGAAAGAAATAGCCGAGGGACATTGATTCCAGATGGTCTTTGATTGGGCACTGTCTATAGAACTTCACTGACTGGTCTGGTTGTAGTTTTGGAGAGAACCTCTTCAGAGCCTTTGTGCAGCTTGCCTTTGTGTAGCATCCAGTTGTTGCTGCAGCGTCCATCCAGGTTATCTACCAAGGGAATACAATAGCAAGTGCACTGAACCCAGCAACATCTGAGTTAATACTACTTCTCAGGAAGCAGCTTGGGATTAGTACTTCTGGTGAGAGGAGGAGAAAAGGATAATTGGTTCTTACAGTGTGCCATTGTATTAAAGCCAACACTACTTCCAGAACCACACAAATAGCACCTCCAGTAATCAGCTCCAAACCGCATAGCCAAACCCCTTTCAGTCCACATTAGTAAGCACTGGGAACAATGGAGTTATACTTTCCAACCCTCTCTGTAGCTAGCTTAGTTGAAATGGGCATCCTAAGACAATGTAGCAATTCTCTCATGTTTACTGACAAACAACACAGGGGGGGGGTCCACATTGGATCCTGGAAACTACCGTCCCATCAATCTGATGAGCCTGATCTGCAAGGGCATGGAACACATTATCGTGGAACTTATAAACAAAGACATTGGCAACCTTCAAACACTGGACCCCACGCAGTTTGGGTTCGTGAAGTGCCCTCTTGTCTCCTGAACCTGACTGACTTCTTCGAATCAGTCTCCAGAGCTGTGGACGAGGGTAAGGCAGTCCACATAGCCTATCTGGACCTCGCAAGGCCTTTAACACCATCCCCCACTTTGGAATCATAGATAAACTTACTAAGCTGGGCATAAATCCATACGTCACTCGATGGGTTGCCAACTGGCTTACTGACAGAACCCAGACTGTAAAAGTAGCCGACTCCGAATCCAGCTCCAGACAAGTGGAGTACCTCAGGGTTCAGTCCTGGGACTGCTCTTGTTTGGCATCTACTTCTCTGAAATACAGGCCAACACTAAGGTACTCTGGCTAACAAAGTAAGCAGATGACTGCAAACTGGGAGCCATTACTGAATCCCCAAATTATGTGGATTTTCTACAAAAGGGCCTTACAGAAACAGATGCTTGCTGCCAGAGCCATGGGCTCAAGCTTAATGTTAAGAAATGTATAGTTATCCCCTTTGGGAAAAAACATGTACCCATGAATTACCACATAGGTGGCAGTACACTAAACACTGAAAGTGTAATGAGGGACTTAGGGACACAGGTGGACAGTGGTCTCACCTTCGATAACCACATCGCCACAACAGTCAGGAAATCCTTCTATGTGGCACACCTCATCACTAAGGGCTTTTCATCCAGAAAAAAGGAGGTCATTGTCCCACTGTACTCATCCCTCATTAGACCCATTATAGAGTACAATGCTCCGTTTGGTATGTACCTCACAAGACATCTGCAACAGCTGGAAATGCTGCAGAAATACCTCACTAAAAGAATCACAGGCCTAAAGAAGATGCCCTATGATGACCGTCTAAAAAGAACTCCAGCTATACTCTGTGGCATATCATCTACTCAAAGGCCATGTCAAACCCTGAGCTGTTGGACATGCTCCACTTAAAGAAATCCCAATCCCTCAGAGCCACATGCTCCAGGGATCTAAACTTTGTCATCACAATGAACAAAACATGCTGGTGGGATAGGTTCCTGACCCAGAGACTCCCCATACTCTGGAATAGACTGTCCATACATGTCAAGCAGAGCGCCTTCTTGGCCCTCTTCAAAAGGAACCTTGACGATTGGATGGGAGATAGGAAATTCACCCCGGGGATCATGTCAGTCACCCTGCTAGACAGGGGTCCAGGGAAGTAAATATTGTGGGAGGAAATATCCAGGGAATTGTTATGGCTAGGCTTGTATAGGCCCTAGGGCCGATAGCCTAGTACCAACCTATGAATCTACTACTTAAACAAACTGACACAGAGTGTGTGAGAGATGTAGTTATATAATGTTATTGGAGGCAAAGCCATCATTTGCAGCTGTGACAAATAACGTGTGGGTTTTCAGTACTACACAACACCACAACAAACCAATCACACATAGTTCAGACCTAAACATAGACTTATAAACACTGAGGCTTTTAAAAATAACCCATCTAAACCATAAAGAACTGATAAATTTAACCTAAAACAAAGTACCCTCACAACCTCCAAACAGATACTAAACGCAGTACCTACCATGAAACGTATATGTAAGAATCACACTGGCTCAGTTCAAAAGTCCTCACTGCAAACTTCCACACAATCCAATAAGCTAATCATATATGGGGTGGCACAGCGGAACAGCAGATAGTGTTGTTGACTCACAGCAACAGATTCCCTGGTTCAATTCTCGGCTGGGATGCCTTCTGTGAGGAATCTGCATGTCCTCTCTGTTCCCGTGGATTGTCTCTGGGTACTCTGGTTTCATCCCACATTCCAAAAGATATGCGGTAGGCGGACTGGATACTCTAAATTGGCCATAGGTATGACTGTGCATGTGAGTGAATGGTATGAAAGAACAACCATGGTAGGCCTAGCCACCCGGAGGTGTGAATCTTGGCTCTAGATTGTCACTGTTGAAGTGACACCCAGAACCCATGTGCAAAATGGGAAAAGGGTTGTAGATAGATGAACTTGATTCCATAGTGAGACACACTGATGCAACATTTTCCAGGCTGCGCAAGGAGAGGATCACAGTCAGTTACCTATCAGGGCCATAATTCACCACATCATTCAAGCAATCAAGTACTGCACAATCACACATATGATAAAGTTATAGTGCATGTGGATGTAAATGACTTCTGATGTACCTTCCTCGGCTATGTAAATTGAGACATGATGGAGCTTTCAAAATATGTGTCTGAGGCAGGTATGAACCTAGTCTTGAAAGACATTCTGTCATCACTAAGAATGATCCTACAATATGAAAGATTATTAACTTCAACAATTGTCTTGGCTTCTGGGTGTCACTCTAATCTCTATCTGCATGAGAGATGGTTGACAGTCCTTTCTGCTTTGCCAGGGATGGAATGAACATATCCCTCTAATGCTTTTGCACATTGGCTAAAGCCTTGTCCATCCCCACAGTACCTTTTTAGGCAACATCAGTCTTCTAAAGCTTCCAACATAATGAAACAGAATATGGATGATATAAATGTACTGCTGCTTAATGCTAAGAGTCTTAACAAAAAAATTCCATTCCCTACAAGCACTTCATACTCTAGTAGACGTTGATGTAAGCACAGTCACAAAGACCTGGGTCAAGACCAATGAGAGAACTCTATCAGTGCACCGTTTTAATGCCTACCACACATTCAGGCCCATCACAATAAATGAAGGCACTAAAGACAGCGTTGTCTTCATATTTTTAAACAAATTTCAACCTCAGACTAGTTAGACAAGATAATGACCTGGAACAACTCCACATCCAATTTATTGCCAATAAAACCCCTTATCATATCCTATGCATTACTCCAAGCACCATTCTACTAGGAAACTTCATCTACCTCTCCTTTAACTGGCAGATGTACACATCCTCAAACATGTGTGGCCCAAAATTTCTGGACATCATCAATACAAACTTTCTGGACCAGTTATTCTGCATCCCAGCCATGGATGATGAAATCTAGAACTTGAACCTTACCAATGTGGGGCAGCTTTGCTCTCCAACAACTGTAACTTCTTCCCCAGTCAAATTGAACAACAAATCAGTCACATTCACCAAAAGAGTGAAGCCAGAAGCATCTTCTAATATTTTAGTATTCAGTGATTATGGCAAGGATAATATACTAAAATCAAATGATGACCTGGCTAAATTCCATCTTGACAACCCCACTGCTTATGTGGAATCCTTTACTGCCAAATTCTAAGCACATGTAAATAGCTGTGTAGAAGCATCTGTCCCCATCTGAAATATCCTTCAGAAATAAACACACCACCAAATTTCAAAATAAACCACTGTGGTGGATTCCTAATACAAACAGGCTCTATAATGACAGAAAAAAATCATTGCATAAAAAAATAAATTTAACCCTCAATATGTCAATAACGCTCTTGCTAAACTTAACAAGAAACTGCAGATACTGATCAAATCAACCAAAGCCTGATACGAGTTAAAAATAACCACCCAGGTGAATGAGAAACACAAAGTGTTCTTTAACTATGTTGGCATTATCAGAAACAATGTCCAGCATTACGGACAGCTGATAATAAAGGACATCACATTCTCAGACCCAGAGGACATAGCCAATGTACTAGTGGACAAATTTAGATCATACTTCACCTCTTTCTCCCCTTCTACATTCCAAGATCACATACCTGCATCCACACTCCCCTCAAATCTCCCAAGAACAAGCCCCAAGGCCAAGAACAATACTTCTATGGATCGGATAACATACCAGGCTGCCTAATGTTCAGCCTGAAATATGACTTGTCAGATCCACTGCAGAGGTTATTCAATATCAGCCTCCAAAAAGGTTTTGTGCCAGATAAATGGCAGACAGCAATCAGAGCCTGATCAAGGTCAAATGGGGCCCTAGGCAGGGGGATAAATTGGGTCCCCCCAGAGCAGCCCCACCTGCGGCAACCCCCTACCCCCCAGCAGCCCCCTCCATTACTTGGCAATTCTCTCCAGTTATCATAAACACCGTTCAAGCTTATCAGTGTGCACACTACTTTCTTATTTACTTCTACAATGATTACAGATATTGAAATAAAATAGCACAAACACCGATAGCCACTTACTAAACAAGCAATACAGTCTCAGAATGAAAACACACTTAACACGAGCAGTAAACTTCTCTGTTCTTGAAACTCAAATTCAAACAGCATAAATCCCACATTCAAAGAAAATGCAGCTGGCCAGTGGAGGATTAAGGTTACCTTTGGGCCGTTTTCAAACCAGAAGCTCCTTCCACAGGTGTGTGTTCTTTGATTCACCATCCTGATTGTATTAAACTATAGTCTTTGTATAATACAGCACCACTTGTTAGAATGTGCTTTATATTTGTAGTTTTGAATATTCTTCTAGTAAGCAATGAAACAAAATGTATGAACCAATAATGACAAAACTACCCATTTCAGAAAATTACAACTGTAAAAGGCCATTCAAACTTATATCATTACAATCCACCAGTATCACTCAATAAACACAATCTCTACAGATGTAGAAGTCATCCAAATAATTCCACATTGAAGAGATCTGTAACTAATGAAGAGATTGCTACAGGCAAAATCTTTACATTTCAGTGTTTAATCTGCAAATTTAGTGTCTGCTGTCCTTGAAGAATTAATTGCCTATGTAACATTAACAACATTGGTAAACTGATAATATTGCAATAGGGAATGATTGACAAAATGACAAGTTCATAGTTGTGAGGAATCTCATACAAAGGAGGACACACTCAGGAGTGCAGAACCCAATTGAAAGGGCACTGCAATCCAGCACTCCATCTACATGATGTGGGAGTAGAATATACAGGCTTCTGCACCAAAGACAATTATGCTACTAACACTGCTTTCAAATTCTACAGCACAAACAGTAAGAGCCATTTGCTAAACAAGACAGTTCAATATTGAAAACAGACTTAGCATGAGCAACAGTAAACTTCTCTTCTCTTAAAACTCACAATTCCATGAAAATGTACTGAAACTCATAATTCCCTGAAAATGTACTGAAACTCAAACTCACAATTCCATCAGCATTTTGGTAGTTGGTGTAGAGGATTCAGGCTCTTGTCTCCTGTAACCAAATTACAAGATCAAGCCGGATCAAGTTAATTGTCTAACCTGCTCCCCCACACCCCCACCTCAACTAGGACATTACCTCTCAACCTCTCAGCACAAGAAATCTGGACAAAGCCTAAAATAATAGGGGGGGGGGGGCAAAGGCCCAGAAATAGGGACAGATTTTAAATATTGCTCTTATAGACATAAAGTTGCTCGAATAACAGGATTTGTCTCATCATGCATTTTCTGAAGGATATGAAGTCTGAAATTCATGTCATTATTTAGTGACTTTAATCCTCTGTGAATTGTCAGAAAACCACAAATTGTATGAGGAACAGGCCAAAAATATGAGGCAAAAATCTGGACAGCTGGACAAAGCTTAAAATAATGGAGATATAATGGCCCAAAAAAAGGACGGATTTTAAATATTGCTCTTTTTAACTCATAAAGGTGCTAGAATAACAGGATTTGTGTTAGCATGCATTTTCTGAAGGATATAAAGTCTTGACACTCATATGCTATTATTTAGTGACTTCAATCCTCCGTGAATTGCTAGAAAACCACAAATGTTATGAGGAACTGGACAAACATATGAGACAAAAATCTGGTCAGTTGAGAGGTATGTTAAAAACAAACACACACCTACCTTCTCTCTACTGTAACACAGCAACACACACACACACACACACACACACACACACACACACGCACTTTATCTGTCATATGAACAAAATGGCTAGTTTAAATGACACACACACACACACACACACACACACACACACACACACACACACACACTTGCTCTCTAGTTAAAATTACTTACACTATCTCTCATATGAACAGAACAGCTAGTTTAAATTACACACACACACTCACACACACTTTCTCTCTCATACAGAAACGGAACAGCTAGCTTAAATTACATACACTCACATACGTACACACACACACACACACACACACACACACACACACACACACACACACACACACACACTTACTTTCTCTCTTAATGGAATGAATAGCTTAAATTCAGCGTGCAAGTGTGGAATGTGTTTACTTCTGCAGTGGGGTGTGTGCTGTTCAAGCATGGTTCTCCTTAAAGGAGAAGGTGCTGCCACTGCAGTGTAAGAAGTTTTTTTTAAATATTATTAAAGTAAATGTTTAAGCCTTCTGGCCAGAGTGGGCCCCTCCGCAGCCATGGGGCCCTAGGCGACTGCCTATGTTGTCTTCTGCTGGAGCCGGCTCTGACAGTAACAGTTATCCCCTTGCACAAAGGTGAGGTGTCAATGGTCATGAGAAATTATAGACCCATAAATCTGACCAGTCTCGTCTCTAAGGCTATGGAAAGCATCCTTATGGAAATAATAAATAAGGACATAGGTAACCTACAAACACTTGAAAATACCAGTTCAGATTCATCAGATCCTGTCTACTTTACTTGGTCAAGCTTTGAGAAGATTATAGAAGCTATGGATGAAGGCAGATCAATACACACTGCATATCTAGATTTTGCAAAGGCATTCAACAACATCTCATACTCAGGCATTGTAGATAAACTCTCCCAGTTAAATGCAGCTCCCTAAGTAACTCATTGGGTGACAGACTTGCTCACAAATAGACCCCAGGAAATTTGGGTGGGCATCACTACCTCCTCCGAAAGATCTGTCACTAGTGATGTAGCCCGAGGTTCAGTCCTTGGACCACTCTTCTTTGGCATTTACTTCTTGGAGGTCAAAGCAAATGTTAAGGGTTTATGTCTGACCAAATGTGCAGACTATAAACTTGGTGCCATCATACACTCCCCAGAGAACACAAAAATTATCTAAGACAGTCTTTCCCAAACAAATAGCTGGTGTCAAAACCACGGACTAAAACAAAATGCCAAGAAACATACAATTGTAACTTTTGGCAAGCATGACTTGCTTTTCAACCATGACATTGACAACACACCCCTGAAAGTTGATCTTGTAGTCAGGGACCTGGGAACCTATATTCGGCAACAAACTGTCCTTTGATCACCGTGTATCCACTATTATAAGGTTAACCTTTTTTCATTACTTAGCTTATATCTAAAGATATGGTACCCAGGTCAGGGATGCAAATCATTCCACTGTACTCGACTCTCATCAGGCCAGTCATTGTCTATAATGCCCCATTCAGTATGAATATCCAAGCACTTGTCACAACTGTAGCGACCACAACAATCTTTCCCTAAAAAAAAAAAAAAATTAAGGACCTAAATCACAAAAACTATGTAAACTGTCTCAAAGCCTTGTTCTTCTTGCTATCATAGAGGCCATTATGGAGAGATGTCTGCCTCGCATAGAGAACCTCAGTAGACCCCCATTTTATCAGACCTATTATACATTTGCAATTTCAATGGTAGAGTTCTCAGCTCTAGAGGTCTCAATTGCTTTTGCAACATAAATAGAACATAGGATCATAGGAGGTTACTTGGCTAAAGGCCCCAGAGCCCTTACAAGCATAGCCACGTTCAATCCATGTTCCCAAGGGTGTCTGGTTCAAATAGACACTAAAATAAGCACCAAATGCCCCTGTCCAAGAACAGTTGGAACCCCCAGGATGAATTTCTGGTTACCTATCCAGTCATCCAAATTGTGCTTAAATAGGGCCAATGAGGGGCTTTGTTTAACATTAATAGTAAATCTGTCAACAAAAAACTTGGCTCTCTCTACAGAATTAAACCCTTCCTGTCACCTACAGCTAGAACTACTATTGTACACACTCATCTAATCTCTACACTCTTCTATGTCTCATCCATTTTCACTAATCTAAGAACAACTTCAATAAATTGGAAATCTCCTACAATACGATGTTATTCCTATATCCAGTAAACTGAAATTGAAGGTTCTGAACAGATAAAAAATGTGTATATATATTTTATACATATTTTATAATTTCTGTCTTGTGCATATAGTTTTTGTTTATATATATATATATATATATATATATATATATATATATATATATATATATGGATTCCTATCACAAAGCCAACACCAAAAGACCGAAAACGCACAAAACCGACAACTCACAAAACCGAACACCATAACACCGACACCCAAAACACTGACACACAAAACGTAAACTGCACATTATACACAACTATACATGCACTAACTGTAACCCAAACCCTAAGGTCAGACACTACCGCACACTTACCCTACCCGCACCCTAACCCTAACTCACTTAAACCTACAGTCCGTCACTATCGCACTTACCCTACCCGCACCCTAACCCTAACTCACTTAACCCGCCACTAAACCTAAAGTCTGTCACTATCGCACACTTACCCTACCCGCACCCTAACCCTAACTCACTTAACCCGCCCTTAAACCTAAACTCCATCACTATTGCACACTTACCTTACCCGCACCCTAAGTCCGACACTACCGCACACTCACCTTTCCCGCACCCTAACCCTAAATCCCTCACTATCTCACACTTACCTGTCCGCTCCCTAATACTAAATCCCTCACTATCGCACACTTACCGAGCCGCGCTCACACGTTGCCCATGTTGGTGTTTCGGCTGTCGGGATTTCACCTTGTCGATCATCTGTCTCGTCGGTTTTCTGGAGTCCGTCTTCTGAGCGTTGGTGTTTTGGCGTGTCAATCAAGTCAAGGGGAACCATATATATATATATATATATATATATATATATATATATATATGTGTGTGTATAATATGTTTATTTAAAAGTTTTTTACAATATTTATATACGTTTATATATGTACATTAAGTATTTTTGCATTATTTGGTTATGCTCATGTGCTTTTATATATGTCTTGGGTATGTGTCTTTTTAAATGTTTTTAAAGGTCTCAACTGATCTTAATAGATTCAATGAGATAGGGTGTGTTTGTGTTCTCTAGTATATATTGGACTGTATGTGCTTTATTATTTTGTCTGAAGAAGTTTGGTGATAGCTACCAAACGAAAGTGCTTACCTTGGATTTATTTGTCTCTATTAAAGTTTGTATTCCTTTTGGATTCCAGTCTACGTGGCAGTTTTTTCAGTTTTTAGTTGTTCTATTTTACAATCTCCTACAATAACATAGCCAGATTTGCTACTGGTAACCCATTTAGAACTCACCATTGCTTTAATTTAAAGCAGCTAGAATGGTTGGAACTACAGAATCTGCTCAAATACCACCAACTAATCATTGCCCATAAGACTCTTTATCAATCTTCCAATACTCCTACTCTATCCACCATCATCACCCCTTTAATAATCTGAAGTCCTTACGTTCATCTCAGAAACTTCTAGTTAACACATCTAAATCTAACAACAGGGCTGGAGATTCTCTCTTCTCTAATACTGTGGGAAAATTCTGGAATCACCTACCCAGCGACCTTTCCTCACTTTCCTCTATATCACTCTTCAAAAACAGACTGAAACTTTTCCTCAGAACACACTGGTTATGCCCCTGTACTAAACCTGACTAGTTATCTATTCTATCCAAATATGCTCTGCCTACCCTATACTTTTCATTAACTCTTCTATCTTCCTTTTTAACAATATTTACCTTTTTCACTGTATTTCATTATTTCCATCCCTCTGGATACTTATTTGTTAAAAAAAATCATTATTACTATTACTGAACATTAAACTGCCTCTTTTTATTGTGTACTGTACTTGTATGTGGAATAACCTGTATGCCTCCTTTTTTTTCATTAAGTACTTACGGTTGCCACCCGTCCCGTTGTCAGCGGGACACTCACGGGTTGAGGCCTCTCATCCCGCTTCCCGCAGTCACCAAGCGTGGGACTTTAAAAGTCCCGTTTTGCGATCGCGAAACGCTAATAATTTAATTGCCATGGAAAAGCCGAAAATACTTCCGTTTTTTCCACAGCAATGCGGCTACGTCACCACCCGGACCTGCAGTTAGAGGGATTCCCTGCTAGGTCCGGGTGGTAATGCAGCACAGTAATTGGCTGCAGGGGTTGGAGGGGGCGGGAACTTGCTCAGAAGAGCCCCATAAAGGTCGCAGCTGTAGAGCACTAAGCTCTATAGCAGCTGCGATTGAGATCTGATTATTCTATCTCCAGCCAGCCCAGCCAGCCAGGATTGAAGCCAGCCAGGAAAGAAGCCAGCAAGGGAGTCTGCCTGCCAGGCCAACCACCCCAGCCAGCCAGGAAAGAAGCCAGCAAGGGAGCCTGCCTGCCAGCCCAGCCAGCCAGGATTGAAGCCAGCCAGGAAAGAAGCCAGCAAGGGAGTCTGCCTGCCAGCCAGCCAGCCAGGAAAGAAGCCAGCAAGGGAGCCTACCTGCCAGCCAGCCCAGCCAGCCAGGAAAGAAGCCAGCAAGGGAGCCAGCCCAGCCACTGCTTGAAAAACCGTCTAGCCATTCTATCAGGAAGGAAGCAAGTTAGCCCAGCAATAACTGTGATAGTGGTAAGTAAATTGCATTTTGTGGCTTTAGTTATTTAAAATGGGAATAGTGTGCTTTATTTAAGTTTTTAATGTTTAGAGGTAGATGGGGATGTAGTATGCAGTATTTAAATCTGTGCAGTGGTTATTTTGAGACTTTTGAGTACTAGTTTAAAATGGGAATATATTGTGGTTTAATTTTTTTTAATGTTTAGAGGTAGATGGTGGGTGCAGTGCAGTATTTAAATCTGTGCAGTGGTTATTTTGATATTTTTGAGTAGTAGTTTTAAAGATATAAAACCTGAATGTATATAATTGTTATTATTCTTGGGGGTATGATTTGGAAGCATTACTTTTAAAAGGCTGAACTATGTATAGAAGTTGTTTGTTTCTGTTGGGGGGTAGTGAAATATAAATTTAGTGTGACTCATTTCTATTGTCATAGCTTTTTCTGGGTATTGTCTGTTTGCAGATAGGAAATGTTCAAGCATAGTTTGCACTTTTTTGTATGGAAATGTGTGCAATTTAATGCTGTTTTCAGGAAGTTACGCTATACTGTTTAGGTAATTTTTCCTGTTAGTTCCTGCAAGTCTATGTGTATGTGGTACAAGTCTACCTTTTGAGGGGAAATGTTAACACTTAGTGTAATTCATTTATTATTCTAGTAGGTACATGTTGCCAATTTGCCAAAGCTGTTTCAAGATTGTTTTCATTTATACTTGTAAATGTGTGCATTTAATTTATTATGCATTTTTAATAAGGTTAAAATGTACTGCTTTGCTTGTAATGTGAATATGGGTGTGTTGCTTTTACTTGGGCCTGTTTATTGCATTGCTGTGCTGGATTAATTGCTGTTTTGAGGTAAAAGGAGCCCATGGAGTCTGCTGTACATTGTAGTTTGTTACTTCTCTTGCAAGAAGTATTTTTAAAAGTTAAAATGTTTATGGACTCTTTTCCCGTTTATTTTTTTTTTGTGGATGGATGCTTCACTTCATTTAAATGGTTTGAGTTTTCAGTATGCTGTAATGTCATAATGTTGCATCCATAGCTAATACTGCATCTCCTTTAACAACTCTGGTAATGTCGTGGTGGGGGTGTGGCCAGTGTCATGTTGGCCACACCTCTACTGTTGACCACACCCCCATGTCCCACTTTGCCCTTGTTAAAAGGTGGCAACCCTATAAGTACTGTACCTACATGTTATTTGAACCTGCATTTTACATTGTAATGATTTATGTCCTCTTTGAATATTTCTGTATTGACCAGAAATGTCCTTGTATATACAAAGGAAGTTATTCTATATTGTTTGCTGTTATTTTATGTGTGTGTCGTGGAGCTTATCTCCCCGGGCCTCTACTGAAAATGGACATATATCCAGTTAGACTAGCCCGGTCAACAAATGTAACATAATAAAAAAAAAAAAAAATTGTTCCAAAGTTGAGGTAACCTCTGTGAGACAAATCTATCTCTCCAGCAAGTTCTGTTGATGTCACATACCAGGTTAAGTTCCTTTGAGCGTGTGACCCATGTGCCATTTGACTTGTGAATGTGTAGTATTTCCATCAAAGCTAGGTCAGAGATTGCTCTATATGCAAGGCACAGGTCGCCTCTGAGCAGTCTGCATGACACAGAGTAAAGTGACAATGATTTCAGTCTGTCTGCTTAAGACACAGATAAGGATCACAGAGAATACCTCTTCTAAAAAACATCTTCAACTCCATATAAAGTGAAGTACTTTTCTTACTCTTTTCAAATGTAATTTGGACAAATGGATGAGAAACCACAAATTCACCCCCTTTCAGGTTTAGTACCCATGTCCTTCATGCCAGACAGAAGCAACAAGTGAATGTCCAAATATATCCTTGTGTGCCTGCCTCTGAGCAATTTGTGCACAAAATATAAGGACTAAAAACTGCCATAGGAATATAAGGCTACGATCCTCACATATCAATAGCCTAGTACGTACCTATGAACCTATTCTGCTGAGCTTTCATCATACATTCCAAGCTTACCAAGAATCTCAGGTTGTCATTAACAGTGTTATTTTTCCACATTAATTTAAGAATGAACGGCACAGTCTCATTAGAATGACACAAGTCTGCTGGATTAATAAACTACAAATGCTAAAAAGTGGACCTGGTGTATACACACTCAATCTGCTGCACTTTATTGAGTTCCTTCTTTCCCCATAATATCTCCTCAAGCTTTAAAGCCAGGTTTACAAGTAATCAGTTAATTGGGAGACTTGGAATGGGGTTCTAGATTACCAGGGGTAAATATGAGACTTTTGGAATTTGTTGGAGTGACCCAATAACATACTTTAAATTACTATTTTAGAATACAAGAGTGCTCCTTCTATGTATCAATGTGTTGGACAGGGTGCCAGATTAAATGAAAAGGCTACTACAGTTATAAATGTGTTATAAAGGTAGAGAGTTGGCCCATACAGTAGCACACATACACTTATTGCTTTAATAACTGAGATCAAAATAATGCACTACGAGGTTTCTAAACTTAGTAGGAGAAGGGGGAGGGATTGAGCTGCACTGTACCTAAGCAACAGCTCGTAATTTCTCTGCATTGCAGAGATTTACTAAACATACTCCATTGTGCAATTTACATCTGACCTCACTCACAAAATACTTTGTTATTATGGCAGGGCTTGTAATGTAAAATTTGACGTTATACAAACGGCATCATGCTATGAACCTATGAACCTATGCATGACCTTCAGTGTATTACGGAGAAGGGAAACCATTTTATTTGGTTTTCGTTTACTCTTGGTAGGCCCCAGTCCATAATGCAGAAAACATCAAGGAGCAGCACTCGCTACGATGGTCCTTGATTCAACTGTACAGCAAAGGATATATTCTTAAATTCTGCACTGCTCGGGCCAGAGTGCTATGCATTATTTCTGCGAAGTTCAACCTGTCAGTTCTGCCTCTAGTTTTCCCCTGCTCCGGTTTTGCCTCAGAATTTTGCAGTGGTCCTCCTGAAACGTGCAATTTTTTTTCAGTAATAATTCTTTATTATTTTTCAGTTTGTTCATACAAACATTTGACATGAGAAAAGTTGTTTTTGGTCCTAAACAGTGCCAGTGGGCATCGACCTTTCATGTTCTGGGAAATAAGTGTTAATACAAATAACTTTAAATATTCTTTCTGGTAAACGAAAACCATTAAGTGTCCCTTATTCTGCATTTTTTTCCACTATCGTGCTCTGTTCCTAAGGGTAAATGGTTGCTCTGACAGCAATACAGTCACGGAAGTAACCTTAATTAACCCCGTTACGTTTTACCTATAAGTCTGTCAAGGAGCACACCATCACACTAACATTACACAGCCGAAATGAAGCACCACCACAGCACGCTACGTGTTTACTTCTTCAGCGGTACAAAACGTTCTGCTCTCTTCTTTGAATGTACTGCAGTGCCCGCCCCTTCTTAGTTTGAATGCAAAAAGCCAGCTACTGCCATTCTACGACACGTGGGCTATTCGGGGGAGGGGCAAAGGCGCCTGGCGCTCCATCGCTGTCCTCAGATAACCTACCATAGAGGGCGTTTCCGAAGTCTTAGCTAGAAGCTGTAGCTTTTGGCTGAGATTCAAAACATACACGTATGAGTAACAAACGGCATACACAGGCTGTTGTTTAGGTTCAGTAAGTACGATTTTGCGCGTTGAATAATATGCGAGAAGCAAGTACCTGGGGGAAGCGTAGCTACATGAACGTGAAAGAAAAGCTTGCTGGAGTCAAGTGGTATGAATAAATATCCATCGAAGTTTGAAAGTGCCCCCAGTTTTAGAAGGTTTTTAGTGAAAATTACAGTTCTTATTAATAATCAACTGAACTGCACCTTAGAGTTTCACAGTGACAGACATAAGTATCAGCAAAAAGTCTGTAGGAACAGATTTTTAGTACTGTTAACCGTTCTAAAGTTCTAACATCCTTTACACGTGCCTAGCTATGCAGGGGTTAAATAGCTATAGCCGCACGTCTGTCCAGCGACTGATCAGTGACTTTCAAGTACCATTATTTTTTTTATAAATTGGCCTGGTAGGCGGGCATGGCTACTAACCCCTTTCACCGGGTCTGGGACCCGGGCTCACTGAGCAGTTAAGAACATAATACAATGAAAGTATGCCAAAGCTGGGGTGTAGCCCGAGGATTTAATCTTGGGCCATCATGGAGAACACTGGACTAAAATAGTATATATGTGTGCTGGTTAAAGTGTTAGGGCAGAACCGTAGTTGTATACTTGCACATGACTGTCCTGCCATTTTTAAATCAGGAGTCACAATCTCAGATACACTATTTCCCAGTTATTTAACTTCAGTTAATATTTTAAAAGTCCCCCTGATAGATTATTTCAGGGTTTGTGTCGGATTCTGTCAGAGCTATGCCTGTGGTGAATGTATTATGGTTGTATGACATTACTTCTCGACAGGTAGTTTGTTTGTCTTTCCCCGGTTAGGGGTCGCCACAGCGGAACTCCGGTCCACTAATGATTGGCAGTAGATCATTTTTATGGTGCCGAGTTGCCAGCCCGATGCCCAACCTTCAACGAAGGCATGCTCATTCCCGCATGTCTTTTGAACGCCACTCAAACACAGGGAGGACATGCAGACTCCACACAGAAGGCACGCCAGCCGAGAATCGAACAGGAGTTCCTCTTGCTGTGAGGCAACAACGCTACCGCTGCACCAGGTAGTAACATCCTCAAATACATTCTTGCAGCTCATTTTAAATAGTCATAGTAATACACCTGTAGTGACATGCTTAAGTGCCTGAATAGGTCCTAAATAAAACATGGTGTATATTCCACATTGGGGACAGGGCTTCCATTTGGGGATGGGGGTGCTTGTTCCTACCAAAAAGAGAATAAACTTTTAAAATTTCACACTTTCCCATTTTACAATAATCATTAACACCCATGGCAGTATTTCATGTATGTCAGGTGAGCATCGGTCAGCTCTTAGGAGGATTCAGTATCTACATTTATCCTAAAATGCTAGTCTCAGATTATTATTATTATTTATTTTATTTATTTCACATTTGTTAACCTGGTTGGTCCAGCTGAGGGCAGGTTCATTTTAAGTAGAGACGCAAGGAGAAAAGCTCCAAGAAAAAATAATTACAATTTTACAATAATAGGTTGCACAAAAAAGTAACAAAAGGCAATTTCACAGTACACATGCATAGTAAGATAGCACAGTTTTGTATAAATATGAAAACAAAAGAGAAATAATAAGTAATTATAATGATATAAGCACAATACATTTCATACAGATTATATAGTTCAGTAGCATTACCTAAATACAACAGAGCCAGAAAACCTACTACTCAAAAGTGGTAGAGACAGATAATAGAATCAGCATTAGGTAGAGTCCCAATAGGGGCTTAACTAAGTTTTCTGGAAAAGTTTTCTAGTTCTTTTTTGAAGCTGTTAGTGTGTATAATGTTATGCAAATTGGCAGGGAGGTTGTTCCAGAATTTTGTTATGGAGGATATATATAAAAGATTGCCAATGTTCCTTCTGGACATGTACGTTTGGAGAAGGAATTTGTCATTACTGCATAAGGGATGGGAAGGGGTATAGTATGTGACTAGACTGGAGAGAGAGGGACAAGCATTGCATTTATTGAGAAGGAAGTGGGTTATATGGAGTTGAGATAATGTAAGATGATGGGGAAGTTCAGTTTAGTGTAGCTTATTAAGAGCAAAGCAATGGTGGGTGAAATTAGGTAAGTTAGCTGCAAATTTTGCAATTTTATTGTAAGTTTGTTCCAGTTTGGTGAGCAGGCAGGATTGAAGGTTAGTAAGAACAATGGCTCCATAGACGAGGCTAGGAAGTAGATAGGCTTGGGCCAGGGAGAGTCTGGAATCATGATCAGAAATGGAGAAGGAGAGCTTAAGGTGATCACTGGCCTTGGGGAGAAAGAGAAGGAGTTTTATTAATTTACAATTCAAAATAAGCTGATTTTCATTTGGCCAGCTTTCAACTGAAAGGAAAGATTGTTGTGCATATGTCTGAAGTTGTGAGATTGAGTTTGAGGATGTGATCAGAGTAGAGTTGTCTGCGTATAGGTTCATAGGTAGGTACTAGGCTATTGGCCCTGGGGCCTATACAAGCCCAGCCAAAAAGGTACCCTGGCTTTTGCCACCTAAGAAAATTATGTTCCTGTGCCACTGTCGAGCAGAGCCACAGAGGTGATCCCTGAGGTGAATTTCCTATTTCCCATCCAATCATCAAGATTTTTCTTGAAGAGTGCTAATGAGGAGGAGCTTTGTTTGATATAGATAGGTAGTTTATTCCAGAGTATGGGAAGTCTTTGGGACAGGAATCTATCTCTCCGGCATGTTCTGTTTATAGTGGTGACAAGGTTTAGCTCCCTAGAGCGTGTAGCTCGGAGGGATTGGGATTTCTTTAAGTGGAGCATGTCTAACAGCTCTGGGTTTGACATAGCTTTGTATGTTAGGCAGAGATCACCTCTGAGTAGGCGATATGCGATGGAGTAAAGCTGGAGTTTTTTGAGACGGTCTGCATAGGCCATCTGTTTGAGGCCAGTAATCCTCTTTGTGAGGCATTTCTGCGGCCTTTCCAGTTGTTGTAAATGTCCTGTGAGGTACATACCAAAAGGGGTGTTGTACTCTATAATGGGTCTAATGAGTGATGAGTAGAAGGGAACAATGACCTCTTTTTTTTCTGGATGAGAAACCTTTTGTGATGAGGTGTGCCACATAGAAGAATTTCCTGACTACTGTGGCTATGTGATTATCAAAGGAGAGACTACTGTCCACCTGTGTCCCAAGGTCTCTTATCACACTTTCGGTGTTAAGTATACTACCTGCTATGTTGTAGTTCATGGGTACAGAGTTTTTACCAAAGGGGATGACAATGCACTGTTTGGCATTGAGCTTGAGGCCATGGCTTTGACACCAGGGATCTGTCTTAGTGAGGCCCTTTTGTAGGATGTCCACATCGTTAGGAGTTTCGATTATGGCTCCTAGTTTGCAGTCATCTGCGAACTTCGTTAGCCAAAGACATTTTGTGTTAGCCTGTACTTCAGAGAAGTAGATACCAAACAGGAGAGGACCCAGGACTGAAACCTGTGGTACTCTACTTGTCACTGGTATGAAGTCGGATTTGGAGTCTGCTACTGTCACAGTGTGGGTTCTGTCAGTGAGCCAGTTGGCAACCCATCTTGTGACATAGGGATTTATACCTAGTTTAGTGAGTTTATCTATAATTCCAGAGTGGGGGATGGTGTTGAAAGCCTTGGCAAGATCTAGATAGGCTGTGTGAACCACCTTACCCTTGTCTACGGCTTTGGTGACTACTTCAAAGAAGTCTATCACATTTAGGAAACATGATCTGCCTTTTACAAACCCGAACTGGGTGGGGTCCAGAGTTTGGAGATTACCAATGTCTTTGTTTATAAGTTCCATGATGATAAGTTCCATGGCCTTGCAGACCAGGCTCGTCAAGCTAATGGGGCGGTAGTTCCTGGGGTCCGTGGTGGCTCCCCCCTTGTGGAGTGGGATAACCATCTCTGTGCGCCATTCAGCAGGCACAAAGCCTGAGGTGAGGCTATGATTGAACATAGTACTTAGGTGGGGTGCCAGTTCGTTCTGTAGTTCATGTAGAACTCAGCCTGGGATGTTGTCTGGTCCCATGGATGCTGTGTTCTTGGCTTTGGAGAGTGTGGTTTTACCTGTGCAGCCGTGATTACAGGAACTTTGCATTCTTCTGGTATAGAGATGGGCTCTTTAGGGGGTCAGAGGGGGGTAAAGTTAGCACTGAATCTATCTGCCAGGATGTTGGCAATATCAGTTGGGTCTGTATATTTAGTGCCATTGTGCTGTAACTCAGAGCAGATCTGAGTGTTGCCATTGAGATTCTCGACATAGCTATAGAATGCTTTGTGGTTGTCTTTAGAATCAGTGGCAATTTTGTTTTCGTCACTAGCTTTGGAGGATTTTATCAGGGATCGGAGCTTCTTACTAAGGCTGACCAGGGAGCTCCTCCACTCATGGGATTTTACTCTCTTTTGCAACAGTTTCTTCCTTCTGTTGTACAGTTTGTTTATGGCAGGGGACCACCAGATTGGCTTCCTTTTTTGGGGGGATTGCATCTTGGTTCTGTTTGGGATAGCACGATCCATGCACTCATGTAAGTGCTTATAAAGTGCAATTGTGTAGGATTCAGTAGTCGTAACTGTATTGTCCATCTGCATGGGTGTCATTAAGTTCACCACTTCTGTCTTAAGAAGCATGAAGTTGGCTTTGGAGAAATTTTTTACCATGGTTTCCTTAATGGGGGGTGGGTGCAGGATGTGGATATCTAGGGTAATTAGCTCATGGTCAGATCGAACCAATGAGGCGTTGACTTCAGGTGTGGAACACCAGTCACTCATGTTGTTAATGACTAGATCTAGGATATTGTTGCCTCTGGTGGGGGTGTGGATAAGTTGATCCAGGGCATTGGAGTTTATGAATTCCAGAAAGCGTTGAGCGAAGGAGTTGGTGCATGAGTAGTTTTCCCAGTTAGTGGAGGGGTAGTTGAAATCACCCATTATTAGGGTATTTGGTTGAACCCTAATATTTTCCAGTACATCAAGAAAAGAGGAGTGGGAATCCTGGGGCATGGTGGGTGATCTGTAGCAAGCTACAATTTGGATTGCAGTTTTGCCCAGAGTTAGTTGCACTTGGATAACCTCGGCTGCATTATGCTGAGCAGCTAGCCTGGAGGTGTGGATATCCTTAATGAATATGGACACACCTCCGCCTTTGGTGTTGTGGTCCAGGTTACATGGCCGAAAAGTGTGGTATGAGTTATAGCCTGGTAGTGCAGGGGTGCTCTCTGGAGCCTTGAACCAGGTCTCAGTCACTGCACAGATATCAATGTTCTCCATTTTAAGGAGTGCCTCGAGTGAGTGTATTGTATGAGGGTAGAGTGGGCAGTGGAAGAATGAAGATCGTTGGTAAAGATGTTAAAAAGAAGGTGTCCCAGGATAGAGCCCTGTGGTACACCAGTGTGAATTGGTAGAAATGTAGAGTAAGATGACTGCCATTTGACAGATTGTAGTCTGTCTGTGAGATAGCCAGAGCACCAAGAGAGAGTTGAGGTGGAAAGATTTAAGTTAACCAGTTTGTTTAGTAGTTTGGAGTGTGATGCCGTGTCAAATGCTTTCAAAAGTCTAAGAACAGACCTGAGACCAGTTTGTTGTTATCTCTAGCTTCAGCAATAGTGTGAGTAAAGGATAGAAGGGCTGTAGAGGCATTGTGGTTTGGTCGAAATCCATGTTGGGTAGGAGTCAAGAGGTTATTGTGGATGAGGAATTTCAGTATTTGGGTATATATGCATTTTTTGAGAATTTAGGATAGTGGGGGTAGTATAGCAATGGGTCTATAAATTGGAGGGGGTAAGTAGAGTTGCCACCTTTGTGAAGGAGAATCACATAGAAAGACTTCCAGATGTTGGGTACAGTAGCTTCTTTAACAGATCTATTAATAACTATTGAGATTGGATAGGGAATAGTGTTAACTGCTAGTTGGGGGTGTAGATTGTCAGCAAAGGGAGAGCAAGGTTCAAGTTTTAGAAGGAGAGACCATATGTAGGAAGTTGAGATAGGGTTGAGGGAGAAGCATGTTTCATTATTTTTGGTTTGGGGTAATGTTTTTTTGGGGGGGTTGAGGTTGGCATTTGTTAGTTTGCTAATGGTATCAATAAAAAAACTGGTTAAGGAGGGCAGTGCCTTGGTCTGCAAGGTTACGGTAAGGGCTGGAAGTTTGAGGTTTACCAGGGTGAAGGACTGAGTTGATATTTCTCCAGACGTTTTTGGGGTTGGATTGATGAGTGCATTGTGCCTTGAGGTAGAATGATTTCTTATTATTATATATTTGGTTTTTGGTGCAATTTCTTATTTCTTTAAATAATTGGTGGTGAGTGGGGGGATTTGTTTTTTTGCCTTGTTTTCCAGGCGGAGTCTCTTTTGTGCATTAGTGTATGAGTATCTTTACTGAGCCAGGGGGCATAGTTTGATTTTATTCTTGTTTTGCAAGGGGGTGCTAATGAGTCGAGTATGCCAAGAAGATGCAATTGAATTCGAGTACAGCACCATTGAGAGGAAGTAAGTGTAGGTTAGACCAATCAATAGAAGAGAGTCTATCATTGAGAATGGTAGGGTTGAAGTCAGTGAGTTTATGGCAAAATTTGCGTAGATGTGATTTATTAAGCTGAGGAGTATATTTTTGTATACTGATGGGTAAGTGATCACCCAAGGCATTGGGAAGTGTTCTAGGGTTATGGTACAGATGGGTGTTGTTATTTAGGATCCATTCAAGTGTTATGCAGTTACTGGAGTTTTTGTTATATCTTGTAGTGTAGTAATTAGCTGAGTAAAGCTGAACAAATGTATGCTTTGGGCAGCAGAGTTGGTATCAAGGGTATTCCAATCAATGTTTACATCTCCTAGCACTATAGGTTTGTAGCCTATATTTTGTGACACCCTGGAAAGTATATTTTCAATGATAAGGATGTTCTTGCCAGATGGGAGATATACTGAGATGATAGAGAGCTTTTTGTGATTGTTTAGGTGCCAATTTATAATTAGAATTTCTGCAGGGCGGAAGTCTGGTATAGTAACAGGTAGGGGAGAGAAGGTCAGGTGGTCAGAGTATAGGATTGCCACACCTTCACCTTTTTTGTGGTTCTATCTAGTTGATAGATGTTGTAGACAGGGGGTAGAATATCTGTGTTAGGGATATGAGGTTTAAGCCAGGTTTCTGATAGTGCTAGTATATGAAGTGAATAATCTGAGATCCATGCATGAAGGTCAGTAACTTTATTCAATACGCTTTGTACACTGATGGATAGAATAGATAAGTTCTTGGAAGAATGGGGGGTAGGGATACAGGAAGATGGGGATGCAGTGTGGGTGGGAGTAGTGGTTAGTTGGGTTAGGGGGTGGATTGTTTGAGCAGAGACTGGGCGAGATGTAGATGGCCCTGGATTAGGATGGATTTCACCTGCTAGCAAGAGGGTGGTGGCTGATGGGTTGGGTTTGGGAGCAAAGAACTTGTGAGTAAGATGTTTAAGTTTATGTCTAAAAACGAGGGTGGGGGTAATTGGAAGATTCTGTAACTAAATAGATGAGTAAATGAGGTGTTATGTAGAGAGGGAGAGATGGTAAATGATGTGGATGTAAACTTGCTGTTATTGAAATAGGATAAAGTTGGTGTTGGTTTTAAATAATGAAGGTTTGTATGATAAGATGAAAGGGAGGTGAGCAGAAGTAGTAGGAAAGTTACTATCATATTTAGGATCATGGTTAGGGAGGGTTTGAGTGAGAGGTTGTTGGTGTGGCAGGACAGGAATGTTGTAGATGTGTAGAGTATGGAGGACTTAAGGTTAAAGGGTGGGGTGTGGTTTAAGGTCTGAGAGGAGGGAGGAGTATGTGGGAGAAGTGAGTAGGTGGAGTTTGGTTGGATAATTATTTGGTAGGGCACAAGATACTTAGAGTATATATTTAGGGTAAGTGGAGGTAGGTGGGAATGGGGGTAGTGTAGGGGAGGGGGGTGTGCTTGAGTGTAGAATCATGGCGTGGACAAAAGACAACAATAAACTATCTGTACAGCTGTTTCTATCAGGTGGGTTTGTACTGTTCTGCAATGTACTTTTTAATATAGCAACAGCTTATTTCTTTCTGTTAGTTGGAGGGACATTAGTGTTCTCGTCAGAACAGTAATGGAGGGGGTGCAAAAATCAAATTTCAGTGGGTTTAGAAGCTGTAAAATACAAACTTAATCAATTTCGGACCAAAATCAGGTAGCAGTTTTTAGAGAAAGGGGCACTTATTATGAATTAAAAGCAAAAGAGTTTAGTGCCTTGGCTGTTGAGCACTGCGCAGTGGTCCGTTGTAAGAATTGCTTTTAAACACTATTTTTGAAATTCATGCCTTAATGGTGGACCTACACTTAATTGTTGAAGGTTTTCTTTTTCAGAAACAGGTACTGTGAGGTCCGGGCATTTGCTTGTAAAAGGACCTGTGCTTGCAGGGTCTGGGGAGGTTCCAGCAAAGGAATAGTAGGCCCTAATTAAATTGAAGAAAAGAAGAAAGTATGATTAGGGGGAAGAGTAAATTTGGGAGACAGTACAAGAAGGATGAAGGCGAGGTCAACAGTAGCTTACAGAATAAAGTATGAAGTTATGTTTAAGTACATTACAGTGGTGTAATAATATATGAGGAGAAAAACAGAATTATAAGAGGAATAGCTATGTTTATTAAGTCCTTACACTAAGCACTAGTCATGCTAAAGTAACAAATTCATTACGACCACCATGCATTTCTTTAAGAAGGTTTCAAAAGTTTCACTCAAAAGCAGCCTGTGTGGCTCAAATGACTATGGCAATTAGCTTGTGTAGTGGTGTTCAGGGTTCCAATCTAGACATAGCCACTCTTACCAACGGCATTTGTTAACATTTACTGATACGCCGACTGCAACTCCATGACAAGATACATTAGTCTAAGCAGGTCTGCTAGCAAAAACATTAGTCAGAAATTCAATTCATTATAATAAAGCATAAATAAATACATACATAAATGTTGGTCGCAAAAAGAACAGCAAAGAAGTCTAGGTAGTACAGCAACGCTGCAAACAAATTTCTGATATTGGGGTGGCAAGTGGTGTTCGCATCTAATTAAAAATTCAGTTTCTGTGACTTAAGGATTTAAATCAGAGTAGCTACACAGTCCACATAGTGTTGTTATTTCAGTAGATTAAACACAAAATGGCAGAATATGCTGAGAATTGCTGGTTAACAGTGCTTAAAAGATGTATTAGCAATTTACCTTACTGTAAGAGCACATGTGCCAATGGGCAGACAAGCGGGAATAAGGAATTTAAAAATGGTGCCTGTAGTTTCAGGCATATAAGTAAATTCCCACAGGATGTGATGAGATGGGAGGGGGATAAGAATCAGAGAAGGGGAAGAAACCAAGATAGTTACATTACAGAATAATGCACCAGAATTGTGGGGTGGACTAAGGGCAACAAAAAAAGACTGTCTGTACAGCTGTTTTTATTAGGTGGATTTGTACTATTCAGCAATGGACTTTTTAAACCCAGCCACTGGGGATGCACAAGCCAGTGCATTTCTTTGTGCCGGTCCCAAGCCCGGATAAATGGGGGGGGGGGGGGGTTGCGTCAGGAAAGGCATCTGGTGTAAAACCTCTGCCAAAAATTACTGATGCAGAGAAGTTTTCATAATTATATACCGGATCGGTCGAGGCCCGGGTTAACAATGACCGCCACCAGTACTGTTAGCCAACAGGGTGCTGGCGGAAATTGGGTTACTGTTGACCAAAGAAGAAGAGGAGGGGGAAGGCATGCCCGAAGGCAGGAAGAGAGGGGGAAGGTTAGGAGTGTAGTACTGAGGGTAGGAACTTTGAATGTTGGCAGTATGACTGGTATAGGGAGAGAGCTAGCTGATATGATGGAGAGAACGAAGGTTGATATATTGTGCGTGCAAGAGACCAGATGGAAGGGAAGTTAGGCCAAGTGTATAGGAGGTGGGTTCAAATTGTTCTATCATGGTGTGGATGGCAGAAGAAATGGGGTAAGGGTTATCCTAACGGAACAGTATGCCAAGAGTGTTGTTTATGAAGCTTGAAACTGATGGTGTAATGATGAATGTTGTTAGTGCATATGCTCCACAAGTTGGGTGTGCGATGGATGAGAAAGAAAAATTTTGGAGTGAGTTGGATGAAGTGGTGGTGAGTGTACCCAAGGGTGAGAGACTAGTGATTGGAGTGGACTTCCATGGGCATGTTGGTGAAGTGAACAGAGGGGATGAGGAAGTGATGGGTAGGTATGGTGTTAAGGAGAGGAATGCAGAAGGCCAGATGACTGTGGATTTTGCGAAAAGGATGGACATGGCTGTGGTGAATATGTATTTTAAGAAGAGGGAGGAGCATAGGGTGACGTACAAGAGTGGAGGAAGATGCACACAGATGGATTATATCCTATGTAGGAGGGCTAGTCTGAAGGAGATTGGAGACTGTAAAATGGTGACTGGGGAAAGTGTAGTTAAGCAGCATAGAATGGTGGTTTGTAGGATGATTTTGGTGATCAAGAAGCGGAGGAGGAGTGTGAAAGCAGTGCCAAGGATTAAATGGTGGAAGTTAAAAAAGGGTGATTGTGAGGTGGAGTTCAGGGAAGAGTTAAGACAGGCACTGGGAGGCAATGAAGAGTTACCGAATAGCTGGGTAACTACAGCAGAGCTAGTAAGGGAGACTCCTAGGAAGGTGCTTGGTGTGACATCTGGACAGAGGAAGGAGGACAAGGAGACATGGTGGTGGAATGAGGAAGTACAGGAGAGTATACAGAGGAAGAGGCTGGCGAAGAAGGAGTGGGATTGTCAAAGAGATGAAGAAAGTAGACATGAGTATAAGGAGATGAGGCGCATGGCAAAGAGAGAGGTGGCGAAGGCTAAGGATAAGGTATATAGAGAGTTGTATGAGAGATTGGACACTAAAGAGGGAGAAAAGGACCTGTACCGATTGGCTAGACAGAGGGACAGAGCTGGGAAAGATGTGCAGCAGGTAAGGGTGATAAAGGACAGTGAGGAAAACATACTCACAAGTGAGGAGAGTGTGTTGAGTAGATGGAAAGAGTACTTTGAAGGGCTGATGAATGAAGAGAGTGAGAAAGAGAGAGAGAAGGTTGGATGATGTGGGGATAGTGAATCAGGAAGTGAAGCAAATTAGCAAGGAGGAAGTAAGGACAGCTATGAAGAGGATGAAGAATGGAAAGGCTGTTGGTTCAGATGACATACCAGTGGAAGCATGGAGGTGCTTAGGAGAAATGGCAGTGGAATTTTTAACCAGATTGTTTAATGAAATTTTGGAAAGTCAGAGGATGCCTTAGGAGTGGAGAAAACGTGTTTTGGTACCTATCTTTAAGAATAAGGGTGATTTGCAGAGCTGCAGTAATTACAGAGGGATAAAACTGATCAGTCACAGCTTGAAGTTATGGGAAAGAGTAGTGGAAGCTAGTTAAGAAGGGAGGTGATGATTAGTGATCAGCAGTATGGTTTCATGCCAGGAAAGAGCACTACAGATGCAATATTTGCTCTGAGAGTGTTGTTGGAGAAATACAGAGAAGGTCAGAAGGAGTTGCATTGTGTCTTTGTAGACTTAGAGAAAGCATATGACAGGGTGCCTAGAGAGGAGTTGTGGTATTGTATGAGGAAGTCGGGAGTGGCAGAGAAGTATGTAAGAGTGGTACAGGATATATACGATGGTAGTGTGACATTGGTGAGGACTATGGTGGGAGTGACAGATACATTTAAGGTGGAGATGAGATTACATTAAGGATCAGCTCTGAGCCCTTTCTTATTTGCAGTGGTGATGGACAGGTTGACAGATGAGATTAGACAGGAGGCCCCGTGGACTATGATGTTTGCAGATGACATTGTGATATGTAATGAGAGTAGGGACCAGGTTGAGGAGACCATGGAGAGGTGGAGATATGCTTTAGAGAGGAGAGGAATGAAAGTCAGCAGGGCTAAAACAGAATATATGTGTGTAAATGAGAGGGAGGGTAGTGGAATGGTGAGGATGCAGGGAGTAGAGGTGGTAAAGGTGGACGAGTTTAAGTACTTGGGATCAACAGTTCAGAGTAATGGTGAGTGTGGAAGAGAGTACAGGCAGGGTGGAATGGGTGGAGAAGAGTGTCAGGAGTGATTTGTGACAGACGGGTACCAATACGAGTGAAAGGGAAGGTCTACAAGAGGGTAGTGAGACCAGCTATGTTATATGGGTTGGAGACGGTAGCATTGTCGAAAAGGCAGGAGTCAGAGCTGGATGTGGTAGAGTTAAAGATTTTAAGATTTGCACTGGGTATGACTAGGATGGACAGGATTAGGAATCAGTATATTAGAGGGTCAGCTCAGGTTGGCCAGTTTAGAGACAAAGCAAGAGAGACGAGATTGCATTGGTTTGGACATGTGCTGAGGAGGGATGCTGGGTATATTGGGAAAAGGATGCTAAGGATGGAGCTGCCAGGTAAGAGGAAAAGAGGAAGGCCTAAGATGAGGTTTATGGATGTGGTGAGAGAGGACATGCAGGCGGTTGGTGTGAAAGAGCATGATGCAGAGGACAGGAAAAAATGGAAACAGATGATCCGCTGTGGCGACCCCCTAATGGGAACAGCCGAAAGAAGATGATGATGATGATGTGCAATGGACTTTTTAATATAGCAACAGCTTATTTCTTTCTGGTAGTCAGTCGGAGAGACATTAGTGTTGTCATTAGCACAGTAATGGTGGGGGGTCCAAACATCAAAATTTCGGTGGGCTTAGAAGCTGTAAAATACCAACTTAATCAATTTGGGATCAAAATCATGTAGCAGTTTATAGAGAAATAATTATTCTAACCATTGCAATAACTGAGAACACTGGAGTGAGCGTAACTCACATTTGTATTTGTAGACACCAGTCCAGTGTTCTCCATTATCCCCCAATCTTGTAATTGTGTACTGTTATTGCTGCCCACAACCCACCTGTCAGTTAACAATTTGACACATCACCACCCCCAGCACTTAATAGTTGTTTGCGTCACTTTCCTTCCAAAGCTATTAAATGTGTATATATATATATATATATATATATATATATATGTATATATATATGTGTATATATATATATATATATATATATATATATATATATATATATGTATATATATATATATATGTATATATATATATATATGTATATATATATATATATGTATATATATATATATATATATGTATATATATATAGATATATATATATACATATATATATATATAAATATATATATATATATATACATATATATATATATATATATATACATATATATATATATATATATATATATATATATATATATATATATATATATATATATATATATATTTCCTCACTCTGTGTAATTTATTGGAGCCATTCATTTTAGGCAGTTGAGGACATAGTATGGCCCAAAGAAGCCATGGTTCCTCTAAGTAATGTCTAGAAAATTATATTCAGTAGAGTACAAAGATTATGGCTAGCTTCACCCCAGTGCCAAAGAACATTGCAATGTATGAACAGGCAAATAAGGGTATCTGTTTTGCCTCCCTTGGCTGTGCACAGCAAGTGTAATCTCCTAATCTGCAGCAAGATGTATTGAGAAAGTTTACTCACCACCGCAGTAGTATTGGCAGATAGTGACTCAATCAAAATGACACATGTTGAGACCGTTAAATAGTTTACTTCAAAAACTGTGCAGACTTTCATACAAGATGACATTCCAATAGGTCAAATAATGATGATTTGACACACTCCAGCCATAAACATGTGGCTTCAGTGGAGTGTAACACAAACACTGAAGGAAAATGGAGGAGAAGAGGTGGAAATAGCTAACAAAGCTAAGCTACAGGAAAACAGCTAGGGCAAAATACAAAGTAAAGCAATTTCTTAGCTGAACAGCAAATACACTAGCATGTGTAACATGACAGTATCATTGAGATACATAATACTTATGCAACACAGTCTGAGCATTATACAGTGACAAAAGGTATACACTTACCTAAACCAAGAGGAACGAATGCACACACATATACAGCTATGTACAAAATATACTTAAAGCTTTAGTTACATGCTATGATTTTTGCACTCAAGATACAGCATTGCTCCTCCTAGAGTTACTCATTTTTTTTCAAGAAGGCAGACCTATTAAGCATACATATTATAGTTCACCACTCATTTCCAAAATCTGGAACACATTGCTACTCATAATGTGGAACAAATGGGCAAAGTCATGAGACTCTTGCTAACAACCTCAAATAAGACGGTCACAGCAGGGATATTAAAATGTGTGTGAGTAATGTTAAGAAAGGGACTACTGTTTCACAGCGAGCTTGCATTTGGTTAACACTGTATTCATCTGCAAAAAAAAAAAATAGCAACACCCTTTAATAGCAGTTAATTTAGTTTACCATTTAAGTGGGGGATGTATGGTATTAAAAATATAGAGCCATAATGCCTTTTCCAGTGCTTGATTTCAATATTTGCTGATATATGAGCAAGGAGTTAATATATTACTGTACAGCTCTAAACTTTTTTTTTTTGTTTACTAACTTACTGACCCAAAATGTGATTTAATTTAATTTATCATATGGGGGCTACTATATAGCAGTAATTTTTAACTCCTTACATGAGACATAATTTAATTTAATTTCCCATGTAAGGGGGGTTGCTACCCCCAAACCTCACCTTTTTTCAGTATTTGCTAATATATGAATGTGGGAGGTAATTGGATCTGCAGTCACCTTTATATAATACTGTTTATATTACTGTAGTTTTAATAACTTATAGGAGCCATAAATGTCTGCCTATGTGGGTATACACAGCTGTGATTTCAATCAAAGAGAAGGAATGGTACTTAGGACTGTGCATCCTGGCTGCCAAGTGGTAGTCCCTTTCTTATCATTCATCAAAATGTGTTGCTTTTCGACTTACAAAACTTATTTTGATAAATTAATACAATTAAGTATTATTTATCATGAATATTAGTAAAATAAATTCTTCATGATTGTGTCTCAAGTTTATTTCAGCATGGAATGGGGAGCATGGAGTTTTTAAAACTCAACATGAGGAGCATTCTTCATAACGAGGTTTAGTTCAGAGGTATGCACACATGTTAGTGAATATCCTGTAAAATATTTTTTTTATCAGTACACATGTTGGGTGTAGCACCTAAAATAGTTTCATGCTGAAAAAATACGAATGTGTCCCTTAAAAATCCTAAACTACCAGGAAAGACCGGAAGTACTGTCCCTTGATTCAGTATCTTATAGACTTCTGAGGGGAGATCTGTGCCTCATGTTCCATACCATTTGGGATCAGTGGTCTCAGACCTCGTGTCTCCACAATTCAAACACCAGAACCCATAATCTAAATTTTCATCAGCAAATAAATAAAACGCCATGAAGAAACAGGTTTATTATGCCTTCACCTTCCCCATCTCTGGAATAGCCTCTAGCAGCAAGTCAAGCTGCTTGATATCAGTTATCTTCACAGGAACTGGATGATTGGATGGGTATTTACAGAGTTGCCCATGACTTGACTGGCCTAACCCTCCTTGAAAAAGGCAATAGAGTCTAAGAGTAGATACTGACAGATTGTAAATGGTCACTAGTTTCATTTGCCTTGTATTTCTTATGATTGTACCTGTCAGCTTTACTCATAATTTCTGGACAAAGCCAAAATAAGGTGGGTGGGTGGGACAGAGTTATGAGAGTTACATGATCGGGACAGGTTTTAACCATTACTCTAATTCACTTATAAAATTAACAGAACAACAGGTTTTGTACCAACATACATTTTCTGAACAATATGAACAATATGAAGTATGAAACTCTAATGTCTGGCATTACTGACTGAGTGTAATCCTCACTGATTTACCAGAAGTTTAAAAGAATGTTAGAAATAACATGTAGAAAATGGGAGGCAGAATCAGGGATATCTTGGAAAAATTTGTGATATTTGATAGGTATATCTGTCTCTGTGCTGTGATTTTTAATACGGTGCTATGATCTAAAATGGTCAGACAGTGATAGGTACGACTATTCAGTTTTTACACAGGAAATTTTACCCGATTTAATAGTACTTTAAACTCCAGCAATAAACGGAGTAGGAGGGATGTGTGAGATCAAACCATTGTCTGTACAGACATAATTTTAATGCCACCTGTATGTAAAGGCCTACCTGGCATTGATGGAGACCTGAATCCCACTGTTGCCAACCAGTGTACCCCCCCAGATGTGTGGGGTATGGATGATGTGGGCCTTGGACCCACTTTAATGCCTGGAATTGCTTTCACAACTCAGTCTTTGGCATGACACACATGCTCCTAACTCACTACTCTCTGTGTGAACCAATGTCTTTCAGTGCCTCTTACCCACTGTAGCTGCCTTTCAAAGAAATTATTTGCATGCGCGCATTATAGAATTCGCTCAATTCCACCCCTTTATTCTTAGCAGTGTGGTACAACTGCAACTAAGATTATTGGGCTAGAGACCCAACAGACTAGCTACAGCCACTCCTGATTTAACTAAATATAAATTATAAACTCAATACCTCACTGTTATTATGCTGAAGTGATCTAGCTATGGAGACAGATGCTACAGTCTGCCAATCTGCTGTGCTAAATAATACCATCACTGGAGATTTATTTATTTATTTCAGTTTGGTTACCGGGGAAGTCCACTGGGCCAGTGGTGTGCCCATTTTCAGTGGAGGCCCGGGGAGAAAAGCTCCAATAAGCAATATGGTTACAAGGTTACATAATGCAATGGTAAGTACATACATAAATGGATACAAAGGTTACATAATACAGTGGAAAATACATATATGCAATCAGGTATAGGGGATAAATTGGCATTGAAATGCAATTTTGACATAGGTAGCACAGTTTGTAGGTATTTACATTCGGGACAGTAGGTTTAGATTGGCTGGACAATAAGTATATATGACCTAGTTGATATTTACAATATATACAATACTTGGAGTCAAGAGAGAGAGGATGCTTAGTCTGAGTATGTTAGCTTGGGTTTAATTAGGATAATAGAAATAGGTAATAGTGCAGAGAAAAGCAGGAGAATGAAGAGCTCAAAGGGGAAATTCTTAAGATAGTTATGTAGGGTGAAAGCAGGAGCATTTACGTTTAGTGGATAGGTAAGAGAAAAGTAGGGTTTTGAAGGATTCAGAGTTAGGAGTAGTCCTGAGTGAAGGAGGGAGAGAGTTCCATTTTTTGCCAACAGTGAAAGAGAGAAGGTGTTGGCCTGCAGGGCAGTTGGGTTTGTGGACAGAGATTAAATTTTGGTGTTCAGATCTCAAAGATCTGGTTGGGATGTAAGGGGGAAGGATGTTTGTTAAGACTGGGCATTTATCTGGATAGAATATTAATTTGTGGGCAGTGGTTAGTTGGAAATAGTCTAGGAGGTTTGGGAGTTCCAGCCAGTTCAGAGATTGTAGGGTTAAGCAGTGGTGAGTAGAGGTTTTGGATTTAGTTGCGAATTTGGAGATTTTATTATAGCAAGTTTCGAGTTTAGAGGTGTTGGAAGAAGATATGTTAGTTAGTAGAGGGGCTTCATATAATAGAGAGGGCAGGAGGTAGGTATTAGCAATAGTTTGCCTTGCGGAGTTGGAGAGAAAGCGGTTATTTCTATAGAGCATGCCTAGCTTTTGATGGGTTTTCTTGATGTTTTGTTGGATGTGGATATCAAATTTAAGGTGTTCGTCTATGGTAATGCCAAGGAGTTTTGCAGAAGGGACCACTTCTATGGCAGAGTTGCTTTGGTTAAGGACTTTGAAAGCATTCTTGTCGAAGGAGAATTTTCTGGAGGGAGGAAACAGAAGAATTTTAGATTTGTTAGAGTTGAGTGAGAGATGGTTTTGGTGCATCCAGTTTTCGGTAGTGGAAAAAGCTGTTTGAGTTTTAGTCAGTAGTTCAGGAAGGTTGGAGGCGGCACAGACTAAGGTGGAGTCGTCTGCATATTGGATAACTGTTGTATCAGGGATGATTGAGTGAAGGTTGTTAATGAAAATGTTGAAAAGCATGGGTCCGAGGATGGACCCCTGGGGAACACCGGTGGGTGTTGGCAAGAAAGAGAAGGTAAAGTTCTTCCATCTGACAGCTTGAGATGTGTCAGATAGGTAGCTGGAGAACCAGGAAAGGGTATCAAGGGAGAGATGAAGGTTGGAGAGATGAAAGAGAAGGTGCTTGTGGGAGATGGTATCAAAGGCTTTGGAAAGGTCTAGCAGTACTGTGGATACTAGAAATCCAAAATCGCGTGCTCGATTTACTGTGTCTAAGAAGGATAGTAAGGCAGTAGTGGTGCTGTGGCCAGGGCGAAAGCCATGCTGGGTGGGAGTTAAGAGGAGATTCTGAGTTAAAAAAGGCATAAGTTGGTGATGGACACATTTTTCAAGTATTTTTGATAATGGTGAGAGTAAGGCAACTGGGCGGAAATTAGAGATATTGTAGTTTTTGCCTCCTTTGTGTAGAGGTAGAATGAAGGCAGATCGCCAAAGTTTAGGTACATAAGACTCTTTTAAAGATCTGTTAATTAGGATGCTGATAGGGAGAGCAATACCATCTGCAGCAGTTTTGAGGAAGGAGGAGGGTAAGTTATCTGGGGCATTTGAGCAAGGCTTTAGTTTTGATAGGAGTCTTTTTATGAAAGTAGTTGGTACAGGTTTGAGTTGGAAATTAAGCGTACAGTTACTAGGGGTGCTGGGAGCAGAGGAGAGAGAGTTGGATGGATTATTGTTGGGAAAAGATTTGGTTAGATTAGCAATGGATTCTGTAAAGAATGTGTTGAAGTGAGAGCTTAGTTCTGAGTCGGTTAAGCTAGGGTCAGGGCAGGGATTATTCCTAGATCCTGGGTGGAGTAGGGAATTAATAGATTTCCAGAATTGTTTAGGGTTCTTGTTATTATTGGACTGAAGTTTATTGTAGTAATTTTTTTTGTCTGAGGTGATTAGTTTCTTTACTTGGTTGCGGAGCTGGGTGTATTGAAGCAAGGTAGAAGGCATCTTATTTTTTTGGTAGAGCTTCCAGGATTTGCCCCCGGAGTGCATGATTTGTTTAGTTTCTTTGGATAGTCAAGGAGCAGAATTAGTCTTGATTCGTTTGTTTCTTGGTGGGGCTTGGGAGTTGAGGGTTTTTAGGAAGATAGAGTTAAAATATTCTACAGCATTGTCAAGGGGAAGAGTATGGTATCAAAGGCCAGTTTATATATTTAAAAGTGTTTGAGAAATTAGAGGGGTTGAAGTTGCTGAGATTGCGAGTGTGGATATAGTGGTGTTGGTGTTTAGTATTGTTGGTTGAGCGATGTATGAAAGCAGGGAGATGGTCACTGAATGTGTCTGGGATAGTACCAGAGAGAGTTATTTTATTTGGATGGGAGACTAGGACCCAGTCGATGATTGATCCTGGGGGTGGTGTTTGTTAGGGCGAGTGGTTGTCTGTATTACTTGGGAGAAATTGTAGAGGTTAATGAATAAGGAGGGAGAAGGTGACTTGATTTTATTCTAATCAATATTAACATCGCCTAGAATGTAGGTTTCGAAATTTATTTTAGTAGAGGCCCAGTGAAGAATATTTTCAAGGGTAGAGATGTTGTCACCTGGGGAAATATATAGTGAGATAATGCAGATATTTTTATGTTTATTTAATTGTAGGAGACAAGCGGTTAGTTCAGTATTTTTGAATTTTGGAATTGGAGTTTGTAGAGGAATGAGAGAGAGAAGGTTGGAATAGATTAGAGCAGAACTTCCACTTTTTCTATTTAAACGGTCACTTCTATGGATTTGGAATCCAGGTGGTAGGATTTCGGAGTCAGCAATATGGGGTTTTAGCCAGGTTTCTGAAATGGCTAGGATGTCAGGTTGGTTGTGGGAAATCCAAGCTTGTATTTGGTGTATTTTGTTATTAAGGCTTTGGGCATTTATGGTGAAGAACTTAAGGGTGTTAGGACAGGAGGTAGAAGAAGAAGAGGGAGGGGGGAGAGTGGATGTGTGAAATGGATGAAGTGGGGAAGGGGAGGAGTTTGTTGTGAGGCAAGGGCCAGGGTTAGGATGGATGTCTCCAGATAAGGCTAGGTCATTAATGGGAGTAACTTTTAGCTTTTTGGGTTTATTGAGAAGGAAGCTGTTTGCGGCTAGTAGTGATTGAAGAGTGAAGGTATTTGTTGTGGTGGAGAGGAGTTTGGGGAGGAATAGGTGTAGTAGGCTAGGAGAAATAAGAGAGGGTGTTATTGTATGGAAGTGGGATGCTAGGAATGGTTTTGGGTGAGTGCATGGGATGGTTTGAGAAGGAGGTAGGCATGGGGGTGTTTTGGAAGAGTAAGAAGTAGCAGAATAAAGAGGAATTAGTAGCACAAGAAGGGAGCATGAGACAAGGATAGTATAAATGGTATGGGAAGACATACCAGGAGAATGTGAGGAAAAAAAAGAAGGGAGAGATGTATGAGGAAGTTTACAGGTTAATAGAGGAGAAGAGGTAGAGGAAGTAGAGGAAGATTGTAAATAATAACCTGGCAACCAGATATTGGAAAACATTAAAAACTTTACTTATAAATAATAAAGAAGTGAAGACAGTGCTGATGTACATTAAATACACAGTGGTAAATAATGTGCAAGGAGCAGAAAATATTAATCATTGTATAGACATAAATACTTAAAGTGAAATCTCACCACTAATGGCTAAATAACTAACTGACTCTCTGTGAAAGAAACACTGTCCATAACTGTTTTAAATAAGCAAAAACATTAACCAGACAGATGCAGGATTCACAGCAGCATACATAGTTAAGCTCAACATGGTCATCCATACAAGACCGACTGCCTGATTTTGCTCTCTGTTTAGTTACATATATATTTTGCACATCATTTTCAACATAAAAATATTTTCCACCTGCAGAACATCATATACAGGGAAACAGGTTTTAATTTTGAATACTGATGGCTGTTTTCCCAATTCTGTCCAGCTGACTCTTTGAAGAACACTAATTGCTCAGAAAAGCAAGACTTCACTGATAAAAGTGATACATCCAGATCAAACACTTATCATGTCCTAGAACTGACTGCTTTTTTCCATCAGAAAAAAAAATAATCTACAATATTTATGTATTTACATCTGTGTATCATATCAAAGAACAAATACAATTCTCCTACCACTGTTAAGACATCTTATAAATTCAGTTCCACAGTGTAGATTCTGTTGCATGTGTTATAAAGCTTAAATATATCCATTTCTAGACAGACCACCTGCACTGGTTTTAGCAGTACCGTCCCTATGCTCGATAGTCATGTTGTAGGACTGCAAGGCTAAATGGCACCTGAAGAGCATTCCTTACTGCCCTCTTGACCTATGTAGTAACTTTAAAGGGGTGTGGTCTATAGCTATAGCGAACTTTCTGTTATATAGGTAGAGCTGTAGTTTTTGTAGGGCCCAGACATACTTTCTCTATGGTTGAATAAGATTCCTACCTGGGTTGATGTCTCCATTTCAAGTACACAGTAGGCTGCTCTTCTCCTCTGAGGAAACCCATCGAAGTACAAACCCACCATAGTTGGTAGTTTTTACCTGCACAATAATTTCTTCACTGTTGTCTGGACTGGCTATTAGTGCAGGGGGTCCACTCAAACCATACTTGAGCTTTTTCAAATGTCTGCTCACAGGCTGGAGTCCAGACAGTTTTTTTTTTCTGGTAAGGACTGTAAGAGGAGTAGCTGTCATGCTATAGTAGGAATCAAACTTCCTATAGTATCATGCTGTCTCCAAGAATGACCTCACTTGTTTCTTAGTAGCAGGGGGTGGTCCATGATCAAATGGCTTCAACTACAGCAGACTATGGCTGAATCTTACCACCACCCACTTGGAGACGTTAAGATACATATTCATCTAGCAGTTGTTGGCCTTATTAGTCAGCCATGCCTTTCCAGTCTGTCTACATATTTCTGACATATTGAACATAATTCTGGACATAACTGGCTGTACATGGCAATGTCATCCAGGTAAAAAAGGGGATAATATATCACTCCTAGGAGAATGCAGTCTACCAGGCCCTGAGAAGTTGCTGAGGCAATTTTCATTCCAAAAGAATTTTCTTAAACTTATATACCTAAATAAGGTCACAAATGCTGACCTTTCCCCAGTTGCTGGTGGCAAGTCTTGGTTAAATCAATAGTTTGTAGATAATTAGCCACATCCAACTGCTCAAATGCTTTGTCTTTCTTGGGCATGGATTAAGCATTTCACTTCAATTTTGTTTAACTGTTTAGTTTTCTGTGTTCTTCACAAAATCAGGTATTACTATCTTTCTTTGGCACTAGCAGCACTGGTGAGGACCAGGGACTATTGAACTTCTGATTTACCTACAGTTCCAACATGTCCCACAGTTGCCATCTCAGGTTTTGCCTAATCCTTTCAAGGCAGCCTGTAAAGGGGTTATTTGGTGGGCCACAGGGTCACAAGATCGCAGGAGGTTATGAAGCTATTGGTCCTGAGGCCCTTATAAGCCTAGCCAAGAGTTTAACCCATGTTTAGACAAGTCATCATCTAAAGCCCCTCTCCAGTAGGGATACAGGTGGAATCCCAGGGGTGTATTTTCTGTTTCCTGTCCAGTTATCCAGGTTGCGCTTAAAAAGGGATAATGAGGTACTCTGCTTGACATGGAGAGGGAGTCTATTCCACAGATGGGGAGTCTCTGGGACATAAATCTGTCCTGCCAACAAGCCCTATTGCTATCACAGACCAGGTTGAGGTCACGCATATGGGTTGCTCGAGTGAAGCTTGACTTGTGGATATGCAGCAGTCCCATCAAGGCAGGATCTGAGATTGCTTTGTGTGCCAGACTGAGGTAATCTCTGAGGAGTCTGTATGAAACTGAGTAGAGGGACAGGGCTTTTAGCCTATTTGTTTAGGGTAGATGTTTGAGGTCCTTGGTTCTCCTGGTGAGGAACCTCTGGGGTCTCTCCTGCTGCTGCATGTGCTTTGCAAGTTACACGCCAAAGCGGGCATTGTACTCAATAATTGGCCTTATAAGGGAAGAATACAAGAATATTATGATCTCTTTGTCCCTGGATGAGATACCCTTACTTATGAGGTGGGCCATGTAGAATGTTTTCCATACAACAGAAACAACATGGTGGTCAAAAGTCAGGTTGCTATCTACCTGGTGCCCAAATCCCTCACTACTGATTGTGTACTTAAGACATTGTTATTAATGTGATAATATGTGGGGATGTCATTCTTCCCAAAGGGGATGATGATGCATTTTTTGGCATTCAGCTTGAGGCTATGTTTCTGGCACCAGTCATTTGTTTGGGTGAGACCCTCTTCGAGGATGTCCACATCAGTTGGGGAATTGATGACTGTGCCCAGCTTGCATCCATACTCCATTGATTTTTGCCTGCACCTCAGAGAAGTATATCCCAAATAACAGAGGCCCCAAGACCGATCCCTGTGGTACGCCACTCGTTACGGGTCTACTGCTTGAGGTGGCTTCCCCTATTTTGATTAGGTGGGTTCTATCAGTGGTTCAATTTGCTACCCATCTGGTAACATATGGATTGATGCCTAGTTGAGAGAGTTATCTATATAGGGAATAGTGTCGAAGGCTTTGGCCAAGTCAAGGTAGGTGGTGTGCACTGTCTTCCCCTCATCCATGGCTTTGGTGACTGTCTCAAGGAAGTCAACCAGATATAACATACATGACCTCCCCTTGACAAAACCAAACTGTATGGGGTCGAGTGTTTGGAGGTTGCCAATGTCCCTGTTGATGAGGTCTATGATAATTCATTCTATGGCCTTGAAGATCAGGCTAGTTAGGCTGATGGGTCTGTAATTTCCTGGATCGGTGAATGCTCCACTTTTGTGTAAAGGGATGACAGTGGCTGTCCTCCACTCGGCTGGGACAAAGACGGTACTCAGGCTTTGGTTGAATAGGGCACCTAATGGTGCTGCAAGTTTGTGCCTGAGTTCATGTGGGATGCAGCCTGGGATGTTATTGTGTCCCATGGAGGCTGTATTTTTTGCCTTTGAGAGGGGCAGTGATGACCTGTTCCCTAGAGATAAAGGTTGGGGGGGCAGGTACAGGGGATGTCCTGATTTACTGATGGGGAAAGAGGGGAGAAGTTTTTGCCGAATCTGTTAGCCAGTAGATTGGCTATATCTGCAGCATTTGTGTATGTGGTGTCCTTGACCACCAGTTCTGAACAGATCTGGGTGCTTCCTTTGAGATTGCGGACATATGTCAAGAAGGCCTTATGGTTGTCTCTAGTAGATGTGGCCAATTTGGACTTGAAGTTGGCTTTAGAGGATTTCACTAGTGCTCTTATTTGCTTGTTCAGGCTAAGGAGAGATTGCTTCCAATTGGGCACCTGCTCCATCTTGGTCCTGGACAGCAATTTTTTTGTTTTGTTATATAGTTTATTGCAGATGTCCACCAGACAGGTTTACTCTTCCTTGCGGAGGATGATTTTGTCCTGTCAGGTATTCCTGATTCCATGTATCTTTATAAATGCTCATATAGTACTTTGGTGTAGATTTGGACATTGGTGCCAGTTCCTGCAGTGGGGGAGGGGGCTGTGAAGCTGTTTATACCATCCTTCAGGAGGTTGTGATCAGCTTTGGAGAAGTTTTTTTTTTGTTTGACCTTAGCTAGAGGGGGGGGGGGGGTCAGGGGAGATGGTGACTTTGAAAGTGACTGCTTTATGGTCGGATCTTACCAGGGAGGATGATACCGTAGGGATGCTGCAGTGGTTACACATGTTGGTTAATAACAAGTCCTGTGCCACATGGTGCTCTACCAGGTGGATACACCCTCAGTCATATGTAGAAAACTTGATTCCTACAAAAATGCCTGCATTTCCTGAACCTGTGTAGGAGACAGCTGCTGTGACAGGACTACCACAACCACCAAGATGTTTGATTCTCACCAAAGAGATCTGCCACTAGACCCCTATCTGGTTCTTTGTGCAACCCTCTGCAGATATTTGGTATGGGGTCTCTCTGTATGATATGGCTTTATTATGTTAAAATGGTAGAGTCTGTGCTTCTGCCTCTTGATTGCCATGTAGTTAATATCACTCACTTTTTCACAGTGGTGAAAACTCCTTCCCAGGCTGTGCCTGCAGCTTATTTTGTCCAAGAATAAGCAGCTTCACCTACTGCCAAACATAATACTCTCTGGCTGTAGGTGTCCTATCACATTAGAGATTTTTGTTTGTGTTTGCTGCTATTCTTCTTCTTGTGCCAGGTCCTTCTGGACCACCCCTATTAGCTCCCCAAGCCTAGATTTGGACATGGTACACAACATATTCTGTAAGGATCACACTCACCTTCCTACTTATCACAAATTAAGCCCATCAACCCTTCGCTCTGTTAACATATAACATCAAAAGGGCAACAAACCTTCAAATTCCTGGGCATTTTGCCTGTATGCAAAGGGGAGATGGGGAAGGTAATTGTCCCACTTTATTTTGAACTGCTCTACTAAAGCCATCAACATGGACTTGTGTATGGAATTAAAGCTGTCCACCAGGCTTGTAGTTCATGGATAGTAGTGATCATAGGTTCATAGATTAGTACTAGGCTAACTGACCTTATGGGCCATTTTAAGCCAAGCCAGTTACTCCATGTGAGAATCAAACCCTTCACCTTGGATCTGTAAGGTAAATACCTTAACCATTATGCCAATCTCCCACCCAAAATGTATGATGGCTCAGGACTCAAACCCAAGACCTGCAACACTGTAGGTTATGGCTCAACCTATTTAGCCATTTGGATAGTTAGGGAATAGTCTTTGCAGACTTTACCTCAGAACACTTTCACAAACATGCCAAAAGGTCTGACATAAAGTTGCCACATTTGTCCATTAGTATTTGTGTAGGAAAACATACCCTGCTGATAATGTCTGTCAAAGCATTTGCCATCATCTCTTATTCAGTGGAAGACAGTCACTTCCTCTAAGTATTTAATACATAAAGATATTTCAAGCACGGGCATTAATGCCCATCTAGCCTGCCAATATACCAGAACAGTTGTTCCCATAGCAAGTATCCAAGCTGTTCTTAAAAATATCTAAATTAATGCTTGCTGTAATGTAATTTGGTAGTCTGTTCCATGCATCAGCTGCTCTCTCCGATAGCCAATTAGTAAACTTCTCATGCCTACAGAATCTTCTACATAGGCTGTCTGATTATTCTGTACTACTTTTTGATAACCCCAAACATTCCCAGAGGTAGTTGTCTCTAAATGCCCAATATACCTAAATATAATCTCCTCATAAATATCTATATGAGATACTGTACATGTTCAGATATTTTAGTCTTTCATAATAACTTAAAAGTTTCACATCCATGGATGCCCTTGGTATATTTCTTTTGTATTCTTTCCATTTGAATCATGTTTGTTTTCTTCTAGGGTTTTCACTCTATACTAAAGTTTGGGTGTAATGTAATTAATAAACAATGACTTCATTTCTGATTTTCTAGACTTTATAAATCTTTTTATACAACCTATAGTTCTATAACTTTCATTAAGCAGTTTGTTGATATGATAAAAATCAAAGCTGTTTCTACCCATATACCCAGGTCCTTAAATGCATCTAAAGTTTCAGTTACTGTGCTGTACTAAATATTCTCATTTCAGTTTGTCTCCTAAATCTCATATGCTTAGTTTTTATACATCTATCAGCATATTATTCTCCTGTGCTCAAATGGTCAATTTAGTCAAATTATTTTGCAGACTTGCCCTATCTGTAACACATGTATTCTGTTTACCCACTTTCAAGTAATCTGCATACAGCCTGTAGAACATCTTAGATGAAAATTATAGCCCTGAAAGGTACAATCAAAACAAGTATGGGCCTGGGACAGAGCCCTATTGGACACCTTGACTGTAACCAAGAATTTCATCTGTCCAATTGCTGTACTATACTTGCCATGTCCTGTTTGTAAGCCCTGCAGCTATCCATCTTATCAAGAGTACATCAATACCTAGTTGTCCTTATTTATTGATCAGGGTTTTGTGTATGACCCTGTCAAATGCTGAAGTTAAATCTATATAGATTACATCATACCACAATTTTTCATTTATAGCTGTTATTATATTGTTACAGAACACATGTTACAGGTGGTAATAGATCTGTTCTTAGCATATGCATGCTGATATATGGTTTCAAGTCCGAAACTGTCTAATTCTGACAATAACTTATCCAATATTACCTTCTCCATTATTTTCCCACAACATGAAAGTAGACTTAAGGGTCTGTATGACTCTGGGTTTGTCCTACTCCCCTTTCTCTTAAAGACAGGTTTAATAAGCGCATGTCTTCAGTCTTGAGGAATCTCCCCATATTTATACAACCTAGTAAATTATATATATTTGAATTCAGTTCAGAATACAGTTTGAATACATTGCATTTATTTAAATTGTATTTGCTTTAATATTGCTACACACTCAAGTGTGCTAGCTTGCACTGCACTTGAATTGTTTTTAGAGCTGTTTTAGCTGCTTTTCTGTGATAAAAAAATCTAAGCTTGTTTCCTGCCTTTCCTGTATCTAGTCTAGTCCAGATACAGATTTGCTGTATCCAGGATTGTTTGTAAGCTTCTGAGCCCCCTAAGCCTTTCTGTGTTGGAGGGAAGCCTTCTAACTTATCAGCGTGGGTGGTAAGCACTAGGTAGCCTATCTACCACAAGAGAGGTTTCTGGCCCAAAATTGTAGTTTATTGGCCGTTTGGGCAGTTTTTCCATATTTTTCAATTTTCTGCTGTAAAAGACCATATTTGTGCTTGTTTCCTGCCTTTCCTATAGCTAGTCTAGTCCAGATACAGTTTTGCTGTATCCAGGACTGTTTGTAAGCTTCTGAGCCCCCCAAGCCGTTCTCTGTTGAGGGAAGCCTTCTAACTTATCAGTGTGGGTGGTAAGCACTAGGTAGCCTATCTACCACAAGAGGAGTGGTTTCTGGCCCAAAAATTGTAGTTTATTGGCCGTTTGGACAGTTTTTTCCATCTCCTTCAACTTTCTGGTCTAAAACCCATGTTTGCACTTTTCCCGCCTTTCCTGTAACTAGCCTAGTCCAGATACAGATTTGCTGTATCTAGGACTGTATGTACGCTTCTGAGCCCCCCAAGCCTTTCTGTGTTGGAGAGAAGCCTTCTAGCTTATCGGTGGGCGTGGTAAGCACTAGGTAGCCTATATACCATAAGAGGAGTGGTTTCTGGCCCAGAATTTGTAGTTTATTGGCCGTTTGGGCAGTTTTTCCATATCTTTCAACTTTCTGGTTTAAAAGCCCGTGTTTGCGCTTCTTTCCTGCCTTTCCTGTAACTAGTCTAGTCCAGATACAGATTTTCTGTATCCAGGACTGTTTGTAAGCATCTGAGAGGTGCCAAAGTCTGCTCTTCATTGTTTCGCTTAGATCTGCTAGTTCTCTCCTCTCCTGCACTTTTACTAGCTTATTAGTCTAGCAGTTTACCATACCAGACTTCTTGTAGCAATTATTGCAGCACACAAAAGTACTACCAGCATTAAACGTTCTACACAAAGACAGGTCTAGTACTTATTATTAATGCCCACCCCTCCAGGCATGTCTAAAGATCAGTTCCCTGTGCTTTCTCCTATAAACCTGGTGAACTTGGGCATCCTGAGGCAATATAGCAACTGCCCCATGTACACTGACAACCCTCTCCTCTTACCTTACAACACTCAAGCTTGTGAGAGATACACTTATTAATCCAAACTGGAAGCCACGCACTCTCCAGTCAAGACTGGAATAGCTGGTCAAGAGGAGAAGGTCAACACCTGCACCACTCCAAATGGAACACATAGCTCTCCAGAACACACACCAGCACTGCCTTCACATAAAAACATAAACCATACACCCACCTTCACGGAGGCTCTCAATAAAAATCTAACCAAACAGCAGAGACCTCCAAGGCATAAACAAACTCAATCAGCACAAAATAACACTAATCACGAGACACATAATTCTCCTAAACAGTGTACTACTCGACCAAAGCCTCTAAGGCAAAACAGCATGCCCAGCACACTAGTCATAGGTGACATGATAGTGAAGCACACTGATGTCCCACTCACTAGGTTGAATAAGGAGAAAGTAACAGTCAGCTGCCTGTCAAGTGCCAGGATCCACTACATAATGCACGCACTCAGGTCCCTCAACAACAGGTACAAATATGACTCTGTCATTGTACATGTGGGTGTGAATGACCTGAGACGTACCTCCTTGGACTACATGAAAAGAGACATGGAGGAGCTCTTGGATTATGTAGCCCAGGCGTGTATGACCCTAGCACTGAGCAGCATCCTACCATCACCCAGAATTATACCACAGTACAAGCAGAAAATAACTGATTTCAACAATTGGCTATGTTTCTGGTGTCATTCTAAGGGGATCCAGTATCTGTCTACCTGGGATGACATGATTGACAGACCTTGATGCTTTGCCAGAGATGGCCTGCATCTGTCACCCCTGGGCTTCCGGATACTGGCCAAGGCTCTTGCCACCCATATAGTGCCTTTTTTAGGCAGTGTTCCAAAGACCAAATTGCCACCATAACAGCTACAAACAAATGCAGTCTGAGGATCATGCTGCTCAACGCTAGAAGTTTAATTCTCCAAATGCACTCGCTCAAAGCACTCCTTAAAATGGAGAACATTGACATTTGTGCTGTAACAGAGACCTGGTTCAAGGCAGCAGAAAGCACCCCTGCACTACCTGGCTATAACTCATTCCACACCTTTCGACCCCAGAACTTGGACCGAAGCTGCAAAGGTGGTGGTGATTCCTTATTCATAAAGGATGCGCACACCTCCAGACTGGTAGCCCAACATAATGCATCAGAGCTTCTTCAGGTGCATCTAACATTGGGTAAGACAGTGATTCAGGTTGTAGCCTGTTATAGGTCCCCAACCGTGTCCCAAGACTCACACTCCATGTTCCTAAACACTCTGGAGAATATTAGGGCCCAGCCTAACACTCTCATACTGGACGACTTCAACTACCCCTCCATTAACTGGGAAAACTACTCATGTACCAATACACTTGCCCAATGTTTCCTGGAATTCATTAATTCCAATGCCCTGGACCAGCTCATTCTTACCCCCACTAGAGGTAGCAACATCCTTGACCTGGTCATTACTAACATGGGTGACCATTGCTCTACACCAATAGTCAGTTCCTCCCTGGTTAGATCTGACCACAAACTAATCACCTTGGAAATCCACATCCTCCCCCACAAAGTAACCACCATGAAAAACTTCTCCAAAGCTAACTTTGGGCTCCAAAAAACAGAGGTGGCTAAGTTCACGGCACTCATGCAAATGGAGAATAGTTGCATGACCGCCGAATCATATACCAGTGCACTGTACGAACATGTACACAAATGCATGGCTCTTGGCATACCCAATAGAACTAAGACACTCTCCTCCAAAACAGGAAGTCAATCTGGTGGTCCCCTGCCATAAACAAACTCTACAACAAAAGTAGGAAACTAATGCGGAATAAGGTGAAGTCCCAAGACTGGAAAAACTCCCTTAGCCTCAACAAAAAGTTGAGATTTCTCATCAAATCCTCTAAAGGTAGCTATGAAAACAGAATTGCACCAGAAAGTAAAGACAAGCACAAGGCCTTCTATAGATATGTAAAGAATCTCCCCGGCAGTACCCAGATTTGCTCTGAGCTACTGCACAGTGGTACCTCCTATACTTAGCCAACAGATATTGCCAATATACTGGACGACAGATTCAGTGCCAACTTTACCCCTCTCCCCCCCAAAGGACCAATCACAATATCAATAGATTGCCAGGCACCCAGTATTGCTGCTGCACAGGTTAAAACTGTCCAAGGCCAAGAATACAGCTTCTATGGGACCTGACAATATCCCTGGCTGTGTTCTACATGAACTACAGAGTGAACTGGTACCTCCCCTCTATTCATTCACAGCCTCACCTCAGACTTTGTCCCTACTGAATGGTGCACTGCTATAGTCATCCCTCTCCACAAAGGAGGAGCGACTACAGACCCTGGGAACTATCACCCCATTAGCCTGACAAGTCTGATAAGCAAAGCTATGGAACGCATCATCATGGACCTAATAAACAAGGATATAGGGAATCTCCAAACTCTGGATCCCGCACAGTTTGGTTTTGTGAAGGGTAGATCATGCCTGCTCAACTTGGTCGATTTCTTTGAGTCAGTCACCAGAGCTGTGGATGAAGGCAAGGTGGTTGATACAGCCTACGTTGATCTGGCCAAGGCCTTTGATACCATTCCCCTCTCAGGAATCATAGAAAAACTCACTAAGTTAGGCATAAACCCCTATATCACTAGGTGGGTTGCAAATTGGCTCACAGAGCCCACAGTGTGAAAGTAACTGACTCCAAGTCAGACTGCTGACCAGTAATGAGTGGAGTCCTACAGGGATTGGTTCTGGGTCTTCTCCTGTTTGGTATCTACTTCTCAGAAGTCCAGGCCAACATGAAGGGACTCTGGCTGACAAAGTTCGCAGACGATTGCAAGTTGGGAGCCATTATTAGCTCCCCAAGTGATGTTGACATCCTACAGAAAGGCCTCACTGAGAACAATGACTGATGTCAGAACCATGGCTTTAAGCTCAATGCCAAAAAATGTGTCATCATCCCCTTTGGGAAAACCCCAGTTCCCATGAATTACCACATCGATGGTAGTCCACTGAACACAGAAGGCATTGTAAGAGATCTGGGAACACAGGTTGACAGCAACCTCTCTTTTGACCACCACATTGCCACTGTGGTCAGAAAGTCCTTCTATGTAGCACACCTCATTACTAAGGGTTTTGCATCCAAGAAGAAAGAGGTCATTGTCTCCCTCTGCTCTTCGCTCATTAGGCCAGTCATCGAGTACAATGCCCCATTTGGCATGTACCTCAGTAGACACCTGCAACTAGGGTTGCCACCTTTTCAAATGCTCAAAGTAGGACATTTTTGGTACAAACGTCAGATTTTGCAAGGTGAACCATACCCACGGTCAGTACAAAGGACAGAACTTCACTTTTTTGCCTAAATAAAAGCTTATTCTTATAGCATTTTGGTTGCTTATTCTGTTTCTTATAACATTTAGGTGTTCCAGATACAGAATAACTGTCTTATGCAACTATTACATAAAATATAGGAAATATTTTTGTCCTAAAATCTCAGGACATTTGCTATTTTTTCAATTTTTTTGCAGGACACAACTGCCCAAAGAGGGACTGTCTCTCGCAAAGTGGGACAGGTGGTAACCCTACCTGCAACAACTGGAGAGGCTGCAAAAGTACCTCACAAAGAGGATCCCAGGCCTTAAACACTTGTCCTATATGGACTGACTCAAAAAACTTCAACTATTCTCTGTCTCATATCGCCTACTTAGAGGCGATCTCTGCTTGGCTTACAAAGCCATGTCTGACCCAGCTCTGTTAGAAATGATACATCTAAAGAAATCCCAATCCCTCTGCACCACACACTCCGGAGACCTCAACCTCATTACCACAATCAACAGAACATGCTGGAGGGTCAGGTTCATAACCCAGAGACTGCCTATGCTATGGAATAGACTTCCCATACATGACAAACAGAGCACCTCACTAGCCCTCTTCAAGAGAAATCTTGATAAGTGGATGGGAAACAGAAAATTCACCCTAAGGATCACTCCAGTGGCTCTACTTGACATAGGCACTGGGAACTATGGTCAGGTGACACGATGCCAGGGTAATCCTATGGGCTAGGCTTATAAAGGCTCCAGGGCCATTAGCCTTGTACACACCTATGAACCTGTGAACCTATATAATGGTACTGTAAGTTCTTGTTGAAGTGTTCTCAGGTCATTGCTACTAATTCTGTCTCCTCCCTGTGCATTGTTTGAATCCAGTTTGCATAGTTCTTTTTCAATACAATCTAATTTGATTTAAGTATTTGAGGTTATCTGGATGTCACTAGGACAACTTATCATCCCCTTTATGGAGTCAAACTCTTTTGCATAAAATTAATGGCATAATCTACAACTACTTGGAAATATTTTTAACTATAACACTCTTTGAGTACACAGAAGTCCAAACATGTCCCTAGCTACCCTTTGAAATGTTTTCTTAATAACAGGCAAATACATCAAAGCAGCCTTAGTTTTGCCCCTGGCCTTTCCAACATTTTGGTACTGCTCACAGATTTTCAGTACATTTTTACAGCCTTTGCAATCCCCAGTAAAAAAAATCTGGATAAGCCATTACAAACAACTTTTAATATCATGGAAACTTTATAACCTAGACATATAGTGTCAGCAGGAATTTTGTTCAAGATGCTTGAACTTTTACATAATGTAATAAAATAATTTCTAAGTGCTTATTTATTGACATATTTGCAGAAATATGAAAATGTATGCTTATTTTCATTATTAACAATATAGCAACATCTATCTGGCCATACAACTTATAATTCAAGTATCTGTGACACTTTCCTCCAACATCATGTAAGGTTTTGCCTGATGTTATTCTATAGCTAGTAAGGCATTTATGTACATATGGCATATGACATAGCTTTATTATTATTTGCAAACAACTAGCAATATCTCCACCAAAGTGCATTATACATGTCAGTACAGGTGTCTGCCTTTTTTTTTCTCCCACCATGGCATTTCATACTATGTCTCCAATAACGTGTAGCACAGTCAGTTATTAAAATATGAATAACACATGAAAATAGAGGCAATTTCAACTGCAGTTATCCTAGATCATTTTAATGTCATTTTTTTACAGCTTGCCTTTTAATGTGATATTAAGTGGTAAGTTGCTTATTTGATGAATGTAGAAATAATAAATGTTGTGATGCCATAGAATTATGTGTGAATAAATTAAGCAAAATTCAGTAGTGTTACACATCAGTTTTATGCTGGTGTATAAAAGACAGGCATTACAGAGCAGCACTGACAAGATACGACAGCTTTAAAAGCTGTAGTACAGCTTCATTTTTGTGACAGTCTGAAGTATATTACAATTTTTAAAGCTGTTATAAAACAGAGATACACTTAGCTTCTGGTTGCTGTCTGTAATACAGCACTGTGTGCTACAGATTTTGCAAATGTAAAACACTATATTTCTACAGTCATTTCTTTTATTTTTTCTCTTTGTCTTGTAGTACCTTGGAGGAGTCATCTACAAAGAAATTGTGGCAGTACTAAATGTATTACAGCTTTGAAAGGTATAACAGCACTCCTTCACTTTCTCTCTGTAAGTGGTTGTATGTAGAAGAGGTACAGCTCTATTTTCTGCAAAGAATTAGGAGTTTTTTTTTTGTCTTGTCATAACCAGGTAGATATATATTCTTGGACTGGATGACAAGGTCTATTTCTCAAGCCTTGAGCCTTGATTCACTTTGCTCTTGAGGTGAATGTTTTGGCAGCCATTTATGAAATATATAACAACTTGGTTATCAGACATCCAGTCATAATCCTCAGTATCAAATTTTACAAATATAACAATAAGAAAGTGTCTCAGATTTTAGATGTACTGGCATTCATTTGGATTAACACATTATCTTCACACACAACACAGATGCATTCATAACAAGAATAAACAGAAGTATAAAATCACTTACAAAATAAAAAAAATAAGATTTTCCATAAGGAAAAAGAAATGAATGGAATAATTATCCCCTTTTAAAGTAAGATCCGATATGCTAGAAAAGTAACCGGCTCTATTTATATTATTTCATCTTTTGGTAATGTTGAAGATTAATATGATTCATTAAAAAGAACAAGTGGCTCCCTGTTACATTTTCAAACTTTCACCATACTTCCCTTGCCCATAAAGCCTTGTACCATGATCTTTGTCCACTTCTGGCTAGTGAAAAATCATGCAGATAATCTAATAGTCAATAAGATCTCTGTCTTTAGGAGCAGTATAGTAACTTACACTAAAGAGTAGTCTTTCAAAAATAGATGATCTCATTTTCATATCTGGCACCTCATTCTGGAATCTTCTCCATCTAGAACTTTGAAACATTTCAGACCATGTCACATATGGGAAGCTTGGGGTACTGGCTCCTGGGCAGTAGCCCCATCAAATGTAAAACTACTGTTGGAAATATTTGTAATACAGATATTACTTAAAAAACAAATAACTTTTACCTTTTTGAGACTTGGAACTTGATCCAAATTCTACTTTAGAAACTCTGGATTGCTCTGTAAAGCTTAGCATTTAAACATATTCCACAATTGAGAATAAGGTGATTGCACCATGCTGCACATCATCCTGTTGTTTCAGGGGGTAAGAAATGGTGCTTTAATGTGCCCTGGTTGGGCTGCTAGAGGAAGCATCTAGCAACCATATCAAATTGGTTCAGACTTTGCCAGGAGAGGAGGAGACTGAAAATTATAGTGAATGAACAAGAGCTGTTGTGGATAGATTTGCATGGATGCAAGCAAGATAATCTGTTTTAATTGAATATGTTTTTGTTTTAATCACATAATACTGTAGCCCACTCTGCTATGTGGTTGCTGTCTTTCATTCTTCTGTAGAGGTGCCACTGCCAACCACCTGCATGTATGTTTTTCTTTTATACATTTATTATGTGTTTTTGTGGGTTTGTGTATAGCGGTTTGGAGCAGATTGCACTGTATGTGTGTGTGTGTGTCTGACAGCAATAAAACTGAAACAAATTACTGTGAATATTATTTATTTGTGCATTCACTTACTGATCACAATCAGACATCTGTGGTATACAGTAAATAAAGTGGCTGCAACTGGTGGAAATGTGTGTGTGTGTGTGTGTGTGTGTGTGTGTGTGTGTGTGTGTCTGTGTGTGTGTGTGTGTGTGTGTGTGTGTATGTGTGTGTATGTTTGGGTACACACGAGGTGTTACAGTGGGTTGCTCTGTATGTGACTGACAACAAAAACATGAAATACACTACTGTGACAATTTTTTTGTTTATTTATTCATCTGATCATAGTCAGAGACCTCAGGTGTACACAGTCAATAATGTGTCTGGAAGTAGTGGTGGGCAGTTGTGTGTGTTTGCATGCATGCAGGAGTTATAATGAGTTGCACTGCAGTCTGACAACAATGAGTTGAAAGTATGTTACTACTGACATTATTTATTTACACATTCATCTCATCATTATGGACATACATTTGAAATATGTATGCACTAAATAAAGTGGCTGAATCTGGTGGGACATTTTCGTGTGTGTGTGTGTGTGTGTGTGTGTGTGTGTGTGTGCGTGTGTATGTATCTATATCTATATATCTATATATATCTATATATGTGTGTGTGTGTGTGTGTGTGCTCTCACACACTCAACAGAGGGAGGTTTTAGTGACTTGCACTATGTGTTTGACAGCAGCAAGTTGAAATACATTATTGTGGCCATTGTGTATTTTATTTGATCTCAGTTAGACATCTGAAGTGTACACAGTGAGTAAAGTAGCTGTAATGGTTGGCACTGTGTGTGTGTGTGTGTGTGTGTGTGTGTGTGTGTGTGTGTGTGTGCATGTGTGTGTGTGTTTGGGCACATGGAGAAGTTGCATTCAGTTGTAGTGTAGTCTACCAGTCATGAGCTGAAATACATTACAATTGCTATTATCTGTTAATTCATTTGATCATCACAATCAGACATCTGTGATGTAACAGTAAGTGGTTGTAAATGTTGATCAGATCTGGTTGGTATATGTCTGAAGATATATGTATCCTGTTCCACTGTAAAGGCTATAGTCAGTTTGTTGTCAAGCATAATTAATGAAGTATTTATCCTTAGAAAAAAATAAAGCAAACCCTGTTTTAAGCCCTTCTATAATTAATATTCTAATAGATACATCAAATCAGGCATAAGTAATAATGTAACTATTACATCCAATGCCAAGTATATGAGTGTCTTCCTTTTGCCTGTTACCACTGATATAAATGCCATTTTGAGTATTTTAAGTAACAACTGGAAGATTATTTTAGGAAATAGAAAATGACTGAAATCATTGTTATGGAACCTTTATTCACATACAAAAAAACCTGAAAATTTTAAGAACATGTTTGATAATTCTAAGTCTTCCAGAACAGTTAGTGGCATTATTTTTGGGACATTCAAATGTGGCTGGTGCAAATATTGTTGGTATATTAGTAACTGTTCTAGCACTCATATTACTGTACTTAGTAAAACAATTGTTGCACAATTGTTGCTAATAATCATTTTAACTGTAGTTATTGTGGTGTGGTTTATCTTGCCCAGTGAAACATGTGTGAAGACTGGTAGAGATGGGTGAAGGCTGCCAGCCTAGCCAGATAGAATTGTGCAGATAATTCTATCATTTGTAAATATGAATGTTGAACTTAAAACAATGTGGCAACATTGGCATCTGCTGTAAAGAAAGCCAAGTCAAGCATTTCTTGTTGGTCCTTTGAAATTAAAATGATTTAATCACTGCCTTTGATATTTTGCAAGTCGGCTCCAGTCCGGCTAGATGAAGGCTTCCTGCCTATTGTTTTAAGGCTAAAGTTAATGACCAGAATTTACATGTGGAATGTTCTTTATTGCTCTAAGTGTAAAAGAATGTAAATAGGATCATAGGTTCATAGGTTGGTACTAGGCTATCGGCCCTAGGGCCTATACAAGCCCAGCCATAACAATTCCCTGGATATTTCTTGCCACAATATTTACTTCTCTGGACCCCTGTCTAGCAGGGTGACTGACATGATCCCCGGGGTGAATTTCCTATCTCCCATCCAATCATCAAGGTTCCTTTTGAAGAGGGCCAAGGAGGTGCTCTGCTTCACATGTATGGGCAGTCTTATTCCAGAGTATGGGGAGTCTCTGGGTTAGGAACCTATCCCTCCAGCATGTTTTGTTCATTGTGATGACAAGGTTTAGATCCCTGGAGCGTGTGGCTCTGAGGGATTGGGATTTCTTTATGTGGAGCATGTCCAACAGCTCAGGGTTTGACATGGCCTTGTATGTTAAACAGAGATCGCCTCTGAGTAGACGATATGCCACAGAGTATAGCTGGAGTTTTTTTTAGACGGTCAGCATGTGGCATCTGCTTTAGGCCTGTGATTCTTTTAGTGAGGTATTTCTGTGGCCTTTCCAGCTGTTGCAGATGTCTTGTGAGGTACATACTAAACGAGGCATTTTACTCTATAATGGGTCTAATGAGGGATGAGTAAAGTGAGACAATGACCTCCTTTTTTCTGGAAAAAAAGCCCTTAGTGATGAGGTGTGCCACATAGAAGAATTTCCTGACTATTGTGGTGATGTGGTTATTGAAAGTGAGACCATTGTCCACCTGTGTCCCTAAATCTCTCATCACGCTTTCAATGTTTAGCGTACTGCCACCTATGTGGTAATTCATGGGTACATTTTTTTCCAAAGGGGATAACTATACATTTCTTGGCATTAAGCATGAGCTCATGGCTCTGGCACCAGGCATCTGTTTCTGTAAGTCCCTTTTGTAGAATATCCACATCATTTGGGGATTCAATAATGGCTCCCAGTTCGCAGTCATCTGCAAACTTTGTTAGCCAGAGTCCCTTAGTGTTGGCCTGTACTTCAGAGAAGTAGATGCCAAACAAGAGTGGTCCCAGGACCGAACACTGAGGTGCTCCACTTGTCACTTGTCTGGAGCTGGATTTGGGTTCGGCTACTTTTACAGTCTGGGTTCTGTCAGTAAGCCAGTTGGCAACCCATCGAGTGACGTAGGGATTTATGCCCAGCTTAGTAAGTTTATCTATGATTCCAGAGTGGGGGATGGTGTCAAAGGCCTTGGAGAGGTCCAGGTAGGCTGTGTGGACCACCTTACCCTTATTCACAGCTCTGGAGACGGATTCAAAGAAGTCAATCAGGTTCAGGAGCAAGATCGTCCCTTCACAAACCCAAAGTGGGTGGGGTCCAGTGTTTGAAGGTTGCCAATGTCTTTATTTATAAGTTCCATGATAATACGTTCCATGCCCTTGCAGATCAGGCTCGTCAGACTGAAGGGACGGTAGTTCCCAGGATTCAAGGTGGATCCCCCCTTGTGGAGTGGGATAACTGTAGCTGTGCGCCACTCAGTGGGCACGATGTCTGAGGTGAGGCTATGATTAAACATGACACTTAGGTGAGGTGCCAGTTCATTCTGTAGTTCATGTAGTACACAGCCTGGGATGTCATCTGTTCCCATGGATGCTGTATTCTTAGTTTTGGAGAGTGCGGTTTCTACCTGTGTGGCTGTGATTACCAAAATTTGGCAATCTTTTGGTATTGAGATGGGCCATTTAGGGGGTGAGAGGGGGGTGAAGTTGGCACTAAATTGATCTGCCAGGATATTGGCAATATCCTTGGGATCAGTATATTTAATGCCATTCTGTTGAAGCTCAGAGCAGATCTGAGCATTGCCATTTAGATTCTTGACATAACTATAGAATGCCTTGTGGTTGTCTTTGGAATCTTTGGCAATTTTATTTTCATAACTAGCTTTTGAGGATTTTATGAGGGATCTCAGCTTCTTACTGAGGCTGGTGAGGGTGTTTTTTGCATCCTGAGATTTTCCGCAACAGTTTCTTCCTTCTGTTGTATAGTTTGTTTATAGCAGGGGACCACCAGATTGGCTTCCTTTTTTTGAAGGAAAGCATCTTGGTTCTATTGGGGATGGCACGATTCATGCACGAGTGGATGTGCTCGTACAGTGCCTTAGTGTAGGATTCTGCAGTCGAACTTTCAGATCCCGTCTGCATGGGTGTCATGAAGTTTGTCACTTCTGACTTCAGTAGCATGAAGTTGGCTTTGGAGAAGTTTTTTAAGGAGGTTTACTTACTGGGGAGTGGGGGTGGGATGTGGGTGTCAAGGGTGATTTGCTTATGGTCAGACCTGACCAATGAGGGGGTGACCACTGGTGTGGAGCATCTATCTCCCATGTTGGTAATGACCAGGACTAGGATATTGGAGCCCCTGGTGGGACAATGGATTAGTTGATCCAGGGCATTGGAATTTATGAATTTCAAGAACCATTGGGAAGAGGAGTTGGTACTCGAGTAGTTTTCCCAGTTAATGGCAGGGTAGTTGAAATCACCCAGTATTAGGGTGTTTGGTTGTATCTTAATATTTTCCAGTATGTTTAGAAAGGTGTAGTGAGAATCTTGGGGCATGGTGGGGGATCTGTAGCAAGCTACAGTTTGGATTGCAGTTTTACCTAGTGTTAGTTGCACCTGGAGAATTTCAGTTACACTGTGTTGGGCAACTAGCCTGGAGGTGTGAATATCCTTGGTGAATATGGACACTCCTCCACCTTTAGTGTTTCTGTCTTGGTTTTGTGGCCAAAAAGTGTGGTAAGAGTTGTAGCCTGGTATTGCAGGGGTGCTCTCTGGAGCCTTGAACCAAGTCCTAGTTACTGCACAGATATCGATGTTCTCCATTTTTAGGAGTGCCTCGAGAGAGTGCATTTTGAGGTTTAAACTTCTAGCATTGAGTAGCATTACCTCCAGATTTTGCATGCTTGTATCTGTTACAGTGGTGATTTTGTCCTTTGAACCTTGCCTAAAAAAGGCACTATAGGGGTGGCAAGAGCTTTAGCCAGTAACCTGAATCCTAGGGGTGACAGGTGCAGACCATCTCTGACAAAGCATCGTGGTTTGTCGATCATGTCTTCCCAGGCAGACAGATACTGGATCCCCTTTGAATGACACCAAAAGCTTAGCCAATTGTTGAAGTCAATCATTTTGTCCTTATACTGTGGTATCATTCTGGGCGAAGGCAGGATGCTACTCAGGGCTAGCGTCATACCTGCCTGGGCCACATGATCCAAGAGCTCTTCCATGTCTCTTTTCATGTAGTCCAGGGAGGTACACCTCAAGTCATTCACTCCAGCCTGGACAATGACAGAGTCGTATTTGTACTTGTTGTGGAGTGACTTGAGTGCATGCATTATGTGGCGGATCCTGGCACCCGACAGGCAGCTGACTGTAATTTTCTCCTTGTTCAGCCTGGTGAGTGGGACATCAGTGTGCCTGACTATAGAGTCACCTATGACTAAAGGGTTGGGTACATTGTCTTGCCTTAGGGGCTGTTGTTGGGTGGCACACTGGTGTTGTGAGCTATGTGTCACTTTGGTTGTGACTGGTATTTGTTTGTGTTTCAGCTTTGGAAGTCCTTGTTGCTTGGGCAAGTTAATGTAAGGGGCCTCCGCATATGTGGGTTTAGTGTTGCTATGTGTGGGTGTTGATGGTGTGGGTTTTGAAGGGCTATGAGTTGCTTGAGGTGTAGTGCTGGTGTTAACCTTCTCCTCTTGACTGTCTAGCACAATCTTGGCCAGAGATAGCTTTGCTTACAGTTTGGCTATGTAAGTGCATCTCTCGCAGGTTGTACTGTTGGGTGGTAGGAGGAGAGGGTTGTCTGTGTACATGAGGCAGTTGCCGCATTGACCCAGTATGCCCAAATTCACCAGGTGGACAGGAGAAATCACCGGAAGCTGACCCTTGGACATGCCTGTTTTGGTGCTTTTTTTTTAAAGTATAAGAGCTGTTTTCCCTTACCTTTGCAAGGTACTTTGCAATTATAGGCTGTTTAGTGCCTACGATTAATTTCTCCTTATTGACAAGGAGAGTTGAGTGCTTGTATCAGTTTCAGGCTTCCTAGTGCTTTCCAGCAGGTTGTAGAGCAAGTGCTAGTCACAGGGGTTCCGATTTTACTACTACTACTGAGGAACCAGCTAGTTTTAAGGGAAAATTTGAAGAGCAGACTTTCTGACACCTGGAATAGTTTAACTGTAGCCTCACGGTGCGAAAAATGTGCAAGCACACGCGTTTTAAGCCAGAAAGTTGTAAGTGATAGAAATCAGCCCAAAAAGGCTAATAAAATTACAATTTCAGAGCTGGAAACCACTCCTCTGGTGTTAGATAGGTAGTACAATGCTCACCACTCCCACTGGTAAGCAGTAGGACTTCCCTCTACCACAGCAAGGTCTGGTTAGCTCTGAACACAGAAAATAAAGTCCTGAGACAAGCAAAGCCTGGGATCTGGACTGGCTAGGAAAGGTGGGAAACGAGCAAACAAGATAGTTTTTTTTTTGTTAAAACAGGCTAAACAATGCAATAATACAGTAAATAAACACGGAAAAGGCTAACACACTTGAGTGTGTAGTCCTAAACAGTAAATGCAATTAAAACTCTACAAAATTGGCAATTTAAAACTTTTTAAATGAAGTATGGCAAGTGCACAACTGAAAATGATTTAAGAGGCAGTAATACAGCAGAATAAGTAGCTAGTCTGCATATACAGAAAAGTCTATATATACAGAAAAGCAGCTAAAACACACAAACAATTCAGATGCAGTGCATCCTAGAGCCCTTGAGTTGTAGCAATATTAAGGCAAATACAGTTATAATAAATGCTCTAAAATATACTCTATATTTCCAAAATGTTTGAGAAGCACAGTCAGAACACAAGGAGATTCAGGCAATTTTTTTTTGAAAGTGAGAAAGGAGGAACAGAAGGCCTTCTCAGATGTTCTCTCTGTATTAGGTAGAATGAGCTAATGACACTAGACTGGGAGGAGTGTCCCAGATCAAATTTACAGTAGGGGCGGGCAACTGCTAAGCCACCAAGTATAACAACAAGACACCAACACGGAGGGAGGGTGGGGACCAATACTAAAGCTATTAGCCTACACTCTTTAGACAGTAGACACTACAGAAAGCCACAAAATGAAAGTTTTTAAACAGATAAAGGAGCAAAGAGACTCTACAGAGTGCTTTTAACTGCAAACAAATCAGTTACCTGTGCAGATTAGTTAATAGCAATAAAATGCAGTAAAAACTATGCAGCAGGCAATAAAAAGTGCTATATGTAAATTGCTAGAAACAATAATCGGTATAAATAAGCCAAAAAAACAGGATACTTGTATATCTCAGATCAGAGTTGTAGTCAACGCCCCTCCACCACTCTGCTCAGTGTATATAGTGAAATGCAGTTTCTGTCAGCCTGGGAACACCAGAAAGGTGTAAAAGATGATGTAATGTTTAGCAGAACTGCAGTTTCAATTTAAACAGTGAGAACCAGATATTATTAAGTATTTTTGTCTGAATATCCAACCCACAGCACTGCCTCATGCTCTGTGTAAGTAAGTTATTTTAGAAGTGTTTTTTCTTGTAGATAGCTAGAAGCTATAAAGTTTAGACTGTGTTTTTCTGTGATGTCAGAACTGTACTACTGATTTATTTTAAGTATTTCTGTGTGATCTCCGAACTCTTGACTAGCACTGTGTTGTAGTAGTACTGTCTTGTGTTTTTAGTAATTATTATTAAATATTTTTAAACCCTTTCAACTGTGGCTGTTATGTGTAGAGATAATTTAAGCTCTTTAGAGGACTTGTATGTCTTTGGTAAAATTGTACAAAGCCACTGCTATAGCTTTAGCCATGGGCTAGGCTACAAATTGGATAATAATATTGCACAGTAATAATTGGACACCCTTTTAAAGGCCTTTGGGTAGCTGAAAATATTAGCTGGGTGGTGGCAGTAATTACTACCATATAGTCTGGGTAAAAGGGGCACAGCTGGAGAACCTGTGCCAGCCTTCCCCAGGAGTAAACAAAAAAGAAAACAGCTTACACTTGCAGCGTAACCAACAGCAGCAAACAGTGGAAAATAAATAAGAAACAGCCTCAGTTACTCACAGCAGGAAAAAGAAAAAGAAAATTTATTATGTTAGCGTTTTCACGGTATTGACCGCTTCATCAAACATACATTCTCTTAAAAAACAGAAGCATTTTAAAACCATATCAATTAATGACATCACAAATCAATTAACAAATTAAAGACGCATTATCAAGCACTTAATATTTTTAAAAAAACTATCTTAAAAATAGCAGTTTAGTGTTTCATCATACTTTAATGCTTCAAAGGTCTCTCTTTTAAGAAGGGTTTCAGAGAGACTTTGGCATTCAGTCCCGGAGGTCTGTCTGTCTGCCTGAAGTTTAATTATCCAATTTTGCTCTGCCACTTCAGTTTTGTTTTTAAAGTCTCCTCCCCTTATACCTTCAGCTAACACTTCTAATACAAAGAAACTAAAGCTATGATCCATTCCTTCTTTTAAAACATGTTGTGCCAAGGCACTAGTTTCTTTTGTGTTCCGTACATCCCTGTAGTGCTCAAGCATCCTGTCTTTCAGCATACGATTGGTTTTACCAATGTAGTATGTGTAACATATCTTACAGAAACTGAAATAAACCACATTTTTTGTCCTACAATCAGCGTAAAAATTTAAGTTATTGTTAAAGTGCAATATAGGGTGTTGATAAGATTCACCAGTATATACATATTTACATGCATTACAATTTCTGCATTTATGTGTACCATTTCTTTCTGAAGGAATTCCTTGGTTCTTATTTAGATTATAGCAAAGATGCCTTTTAAGTGATGTGTTGTTCTTAAATGAAAATCACTGTGTTTCACCTATCACATTTTCAAATTCACCTATAGTTCTTAGAATGTTCCAATTATCTTTCACAATATCACATATACTGTTAATATCACTGGAGTATGACAGGGTGATCCTAAAATCATCAGGCTTCACTCAATTTGGTTTTGAGTTTATTTCAAGTGGAGTCTCTTCTCCATAGTATGGCCTGCATCTATTCTGCCTTTCTCTCCAGGCTTCTGTGATACAGCTATCTATCTCTGCAGCTTTGTAGCCCCTACTAAGGAATTCGACTTTAAGAGTTGATAGTGCCCTTTCCAGATCGACATCACTGAAAATCCTCATTGTTCTGAAGACCTGCCCATTCAAGACATTTTTCTTTACATGTTGAGGTTGTATACTACTATCATGTAGGATGTTATTTCTCCTAACCGGCATTTCTATAAAGGCCTGTGTGTATTGTGTGTAGTTCCCCTCTACTAATCTTAACATCCAAGACATCAATGTCACTATAAGAATATTTATGTGTAAATTTAAGGAAATTAGTAGTAGTAGTATGCAGATATGCAATAAAGTCATTCAGATGTTCAATAGTGCTATCCCACAACAAAAAGACATCATCTACAAAGCGTGTATACCATTTCAGATTCTCAGTAAATGCGTTGTTAGATAAAACATAATCAGTTTCCTATTGAAATAAGCAAAGGTTGGCGTAGCTGTTCGCACATGGTGTGCCCATAGCTATGCCAACCCTCTGCAGGTAAAATTCATTATTAAATGTAAAACCATTGTTGTCAAGTATTAGTTCTAACAGCGTACAGATAAGAGAAACCTTCCTGTCATTCCAATTCTTACTGTTCAGAAACTTCCTGATACTAGATATTCCCTATTCATTGGGAATGACGGTAAATAAGGATTCCTTGTCAATGGTCACAAACCAATAATCAATATGGATTACATGTTTGTATATACAAATTCTGTAGAAATGCCTTGGTGTCCTTCAATATAGTAACACATTGATCTAGAAAGGGGTGTAGATTATTTTCCACACAAATAGACAGAGGTTCAGTCACCCTGCCCTTGCTGGATAGTATAGGATGCTTAGGAGGTATATTCAGATGTTTATGTACTTTGGGCAGTCCATACAGGTTAGGAATTAATGGATATGGATATAAGCCGGTTAGGAGAAATAACATCCTACATAATAGTATTATGCACCCTCGACATGTAAAGAAAAATGTCTTGAATGGGCAGGTCTTCAGAACAATGAGGATTTTCAGTGATGATGTCGATCTGGAAAGGGCACTATCAACTCTTAAAGTCGAATTCCTTAGTAGGGGCTACAAAGCTGCAGAGATAGATAGCTGTATCACAGAAGCCTGGAGAGAAAGGCAGAATAGATGCAGGCCATACTATGGAGAAGAGACTCCACTTGAAATAAACTCAAAACCAAATTGAGTGAAGCCTGATGATTTTAGGATCACCCTGTCATACTCCAGTGATATTAACAGTATATGTGATATTGTGAAAGATAATTGGAACATTCTAAGAACTATAGGTGAATTTGAAAATGTGATAGGTGAAACACAGTGATTTTCATTTAAGAACAACACATCACTTAAAAGGCATCTTTGCTATAATTTAAATAAGAACCAAGGAATTCCTTCAGAAAGAAATGGTACACATAAATGCAGAAATTGTAGTGCATGTAAATATGTATATACTGGTGAACCTTATCAACACCCTATATTGCACTTTAACAATAACTTACATTTTTACGCTGACTGTAGGACAAAAAATGTGGTTTATTTCAGTTTCTGTAAGATATGTTATGGATACTACATTGGTAAAGCCAATTGTATGCTGAAAGACAGGATGCTTAAGCACTACAGGGATGTATGGAACATAAAAGAAACTAGTGCCTTGGCACAACATGTTTTAAAAGAAGGAATGGATCATAGCTTTAGTTTCTTTGTATTAGAAGTGTTAGCTGAAGGTATAAGGGGAGGAGACTTTAAAAACAGAACTGAAGTGGCAGAGCAAAATTGGATAGTTAAACTTCAGGCAGACAGACATCCGGGACTGAATGCCAAAGTCTCTCTGAAACCCTTCTTAAAAGAGAGATCTTTAAAGCATTAAAGTATGATGAAACAAACTGCTATTTTTAAGATAGTTTTTAAAAAATATTTTAAGCGCTTGATAATGTGTCTTTAATTTGTTAATTGATTTGTGATGTCATTAATTGATATGGTTTTAAAATGCTTCTGTTTTTTAAGAGAATGTAGGTCTGATGAAGCGGTGAATACAGTGAAAGCGCTAACATAATAAATTTTGTTATTTTTCTTTTTCCTGCTGTGAGTAACTGAGGCTGTTTCTTATTTATTTTCTACTGGTTTGCTGCTGTTGGTTACACTGCAAGTGTAAGCTGTTTTCGTTTTTGTTTACTCCTATTTTGCTGGCTTGTACTTGGACATGTCAGAAGGGGATGTTTCTAACATCCAAGTTGAACTTCCATATAATCCTTCATCAAGTAAGAATGGTTCTATCAACATTAAATGCCGCTGGGCTAGTTCTTTGAACACTAGCATTAATCCTTTGCTGCAGAATGGAATTCTATCTCACTCTGTTCCAGGGATACAGCATGAGAATATGTATGCAAGCTTCCATGAGAAGTACCGGGCACTGGAGAATAAACTATACAAATATAAGTGCTTTCAATGGCAGCAATTTCACTTTGAGGCTTCCTTGCAGCACAAAGTTGTACCAAGAGGTCTCAGGGTGCTCTCTATGCATAGCTATGGATAGACTTATCCAGGGCTACTTAAAGACTGGCAACTCTTGAATCTTTGACTTAGTGCACAGTATATGCAGCTCCTTATTAAATTTTTTTTGCCGCAAGAAAAAGAGCTGCAAGAAGAAATAAATAACTTGCTGAATGAGGTACTTGATAGCTATTCAGAAGATGTAATAGGAGAGAAACTTGATGTACTTTGTGATAATATTTTATCATATGAGAAGAGGCTACAGGCAACTAAAATTCAAAAACTGCAGAGAGACATCAATGATTTCGAAAAAGGGGCATTTTTTTTCCTGGCCCAGGAGCAGAAATGCTACTGATTTACAGCCTGTAGATCAGGAAATGAACAGAAGGGTTGAACAACCAAGAGAAGCGTCGAAGGAAGTACCAAATACATTGACTACTAATGCTAGTGACATTACAAGTATGCAAATTGAGCCAACTGAGTCCACACAGTCAGTACAAGTGATTAATAGAGCCAGTGCTAATAATCTCTTTAATGAGAGAGTTGTGAGACCGCAGGTTGTTGCATCGGCTTTTATAGGTGCTGAGCAGTCAGAAACACATATGCAATCAAACAGAAATATTTGTTTATTAAAAAACCTGCTCCTTATACGAGAATGCTCCAAGAGCAGGGAGAGGAGAGGGGAGACTGCGCTAGCTACAGAGCACCAACACTTCAGACAGCCAGGAACGGAGATGAACGAGACAGGTTTAGTAATAAACATTTCATCTTATTCACTAACTGATACTCAACTTTCTGTACTGTCGAAAGGTCTTAATTTTATACCTGCCCAAAGAACAGATTTGGTGGAGGTGTTGAAATGTCTAAAGTTGTTTGGGCGTAATTTGAACTTAAAAGCTTTATTTAAGGAAGAGACATCTATGTATGAAGTTTTTAAAAAAACAAGTACTTTCATTCCACCCTCACACCCTATGGTAGAGACTTTCACTGGAATGTGTGAGAAACAAATTAGAGAGAAATTAGCTGGACAAGGTAAAGCTAAGTTTTATAACATGCCAAAGGCTGAACACGATGCACTACATGAACTAAAGAATATATCTTGTGCTGTTATTAGACCAGCTGACAAGGGGGGAGGGTTGTGGTTTTAGACAAAGACCTCTACTTACAGCACATGAACATTTTATTAAATGATGTTGACATACTTGAATGTATCTGGTTCCACCGTGAAAGGGATTATTGAGAAGGTCTCTTTTTTGGCATTTGATCTACTGATTACCAATTTGATTAATGAACCTTTATTTGAATACTTATATCCATTAATTCCTAACCTGTATGGACTGCCCAAAGTACATAAACATCTGAATATACCTCCTAAGCATCCTATACTATCCAGCAAGGGCAGGGTGACTGAACTTCTGTCTATTTATATGGAAAATAATCTACACCCCTTTCTAGATCAATGTGTTACTATATTGAAGGACACCAAGACATTTCTACAGAATTTGTATATACAAACATGTAACTTACATACTGATTATTGGTTTGTGACCATGGACATATAATCTTATTTACCATCATTCTCAGTGAATGGGGAATATCTAGTATCAGGAAGTTTCTGAACAATAAGAATTGGAATGACAGGAAGGTTTCTCGTATCTGTACGCTGCTAGAACTAATACTTGACAGCAATGTTTTTACATTTAATAATGAATTTTACCTGCAGAGGGTTGGCGTAGCTATGGGCACACAATGTGCAAACAGCTACGTCAACCTTTGCTTATTTCAATGGGAAACTGATTATGTTTTATCTAACAATGCATTTACTGAGAATCTGAAATGATATACACGCTTTGTAGATGATGTCTTTTTGTTGTGGGATGGCACTATTGAACATCTAAATGACTTTATTGCATATCTACATACTACTAATTTCCTTAAATTTACACATAAATATTCTTATAGTGACATTGATGTCTTGGATGTTAAGATTAGTAGAGGGGAACTACACACAATACACACAGGCCTTTATAGAAAGCCGGTTAGGAGAAATAACATCCTACATGATAGTAGTATACAACCTCGACATGTAAAGAAAAATGTCTTGAATGGGCAGGTCTTCAGAACAATGAGGATTTTCAATGATGTCGATCTGGAAAGGGCACTATCAACTCTTAAAGTCGAATTCCTTAGTAGGGGCTACAAAGCTGCAGAGATAGATAGCTATATCACAGAAGCCTGGAGAGAAAGGCAGAATAGATGCAGGCCATACTATGGAGAAGAGACTCCACTTGAAATAAACTCAAAACCAAATTGAGTGAAGCCTGATGATTTTAGGATCACCCTGTCATACTCCAGTGATATTAACAGTATATGTGATATTGTGAAAGGTAATTGGAACATTCTAAGAACTATAGGTGAATTTGAAAATGTGATAGGTGAAACACAGTGATTTTCATTTAAGAACAACACATCACTTAAAAGGCATCTTTGCTATAATCTAAATAAGAAGCAAGGAATTCCTTCAGAAAGAAATGGTACACATAAATGCAGAAATTGTAGTGCATGTAAATATGTATATACTGGTGAATCTTATCAACACCCTATATTGCACTTTAACATTGACGTTAATTTTTATGCTGATTGTAGGACAAAAATGTGGTTTATTTCAGCTTCTGTAAGATATGTCATGCATACTACATTGGTAAAACCAATGCATACTACATTGGTTTTACCAATGTAGTATGCATTGGTAAATGCATACTACATTGGTAAAACCAATCGTATGCTCAAGCATCCTGTCTTTCAGCATACGATTGGTTTTACCAATGTAGTATGCATTTACCAATCGTATGCTGAAAGACAGGATGCTTGAGCACTACAGGGATGTACGGAACACAAAAGAAACTAGTGCCTTGGCACAACATGTTTTAAAAGAAGGAATGAATCATAGCTTTAGTTTCTTTGTATTAGAAGTGTTAGCTGAAGGTATAAGGGGAGGAGACTTTAAAAACAAAACTGAAGTGGCAGAGCAAAATTGGATAATTAAACTTCTGGCAGACAGACATCCAGGACTGAATGCCAAAGTCTCTCTAAAACCCTTCTTAAAAGAGAGATCTTTGAAGCATTAAAGTATGATGAAACACTAAACTGCTATTTTTAAGATAGTTTTTTAAAAAAATTTAAGTGCTTGATAATGTGTCTTTAATTTAACTGATTTGTGATGTCATTAATTGATATGATTTTAAAATGCTTCTGTTTTTTTAAGAGAATGTATGTCTGATGAAGCGGTGAATACTGTGAAAGCGCTAACATAATACATTTTGTTATTTTTCTTTTTCCTGTTGTGAGCAACTGAGGCTGTTTCTTATTTATCTTCCCCAGGAATGTCTGTGTGATTGTATAAACTTATCTCAAATTGTGTGTGGCAGCTACTTGGGCAGGGACACGAAGCACTGGTTGGACAGAGAGGGTGCTGGAGATTTTAGCTTGCCCAGCTAGGCTGAGATCTGGACCCTATAGCTGTGCTAGTGGGGAGTCTTATTGGGGACCTGGGGAGCGACCAGCCCTGGACTGACTGTGATCTCTGTGTGCTCGTAAGGGAAATTGCACTTTACTGTGTGTATTTGTTATCCTTTCCTCATATATATGAGACGCCCTCTCTGGTGTTAGTGGTGAGGATTGAGGCTCCTTGATTGCTGGGCCAGGGCACGGGCATCACAACATGTTCTTTTATTACACAGGGAATACCATGAGAAAGCTTGCTAGAAAGATATAAAAGCATAGTTTAGCTATAAGGAAAAAATATTTTAATAATGCACTTGCCAAACATGCTGTTTTTTAAAAAGATTTTTAGGGAGTTTAATATTTTTGTATTTGTGTGGATCTGGTTAACATTACAGGGAATCACAATATTATGTTAGAGTGCCGTGAAGCAGAATGGCAAATTCAGTTAGCCTCAGACAAAAAAGCTTGGTTTAAATGAACTTATTATTTTAAAATGCTGACAAAAAGTCCTTCTTCAACTCTGCACAGCTGAACAGCAAACCTAAACTCCGTAAGTTCTAGTCAACTATAAATAAAATTATTTCACCTGGCTGCCCCTCTAACCCCACCCCCTACCCTAATACATCCCCTCTAGAAACAGCCACCCTACTTGATAAACACTTTATCGACATCATTTAGCAACTCTTACCATCCAGTGTGTGATGCCCACATCCTGGCCCAGCAATCAAGGAGTCTCAATCCTCACCACTAACACCAGAGAGGGCATCTCATATATGAAGGAAAGGATAACAAATACACACAGTAAAGTGCAATTTCCCTTAAGAGCACAGAGGTCACAGTCAGTCTGGGGCTGGTCGCTCCATTGCTGTCCAGGTCCCCAATAAGACTCCCTACTGGCACAGCTGTAGGGTCTAGATCTCAGCCTAGTGGGCAAGCTAAAACCTCTAACACCCTCTCTGTCCAACCAGTGCTTCTTGTCCCTGCCCAAGTAGCTGATACACACATGCACACACACACACACACACACACACACACACACACACACACACACACACACACACACACACACATACGCACACACACTTTGAGAAGAGTTTATACAACCACACAGACACTCCTGAGGAAGGCTGGCACAGGTTCTCCAGCTGTGCCCCCTTTTCCCAGACTATACGGTAGTACCCTGTCACCACCCATTAATAATTATCAGCTACTCAAAGGCCCTTAAAAGGGTGTCCAATTATAACTGTGCCATATTATTATCCAATTGGTAGTATAACTAAACAGTCAAGGTTTATTGGAGTGACTTGGTACAGTAAGCACTATAAATATGCAATATACTCTAGAGCTTACATTATCTGTACACAAAACAGCCACAGTTGAAAGGTTTTAAAATATTTAATAATAAATAATAAAATCACAAGACAACACTTCTTACTACACAGTGCTAGTCAAGAGTTCAGAGATCACAGAGAAATATGTAAAATAATTCAGTAGTACAGTTCTGACATCACAGAAAAACACTTAGTCTAATCTTTCTAGTTCCTAGCTATTTCTAAAAGAAAACACAAGTCTAAGATAACTTACATAAGAAAACAGGCAGAGTGCTGATGAGTTGGATGGTCAAAACAAAATGCTTAATAATCTCTGGTTCTCTCTGTTTAAGTTGAAATTGCATTTCTGATTCACATTACATCATTCTTCACACTTTCCTGGGGTTCCCAGGCTACACATTACATCATTCTTCACACTTCCCTGGGCTCCCAGGCTAACATAAACTGCATTTGCATTCTTAACATCTCATTTTGTTATCTTGCAGCTGTCAGTAAGCAGAGCAATAAAAATACATTTGCATGTTTAAATCTAGCAATTTAACTCTTGGTTAAAACAATAGAAATAATTTCTTTGTCTAGACCCTTCAGCACCACTGTCTACATCAGAGGGTCACCACATGCTTTACTTTGGTCAGTAGAGAGCACTGTTGTCACATTTATTTCCAGTTCCACATGTAACAGTATTTCTTTACATTTAAGACAACAAGCCTGTAGTTCACATTCATATTTACAAATGAAAAATTATTTGCAAAATTCTATCTGGCTAGGCTGGCAGCCTTCATCTATCTTTACCCACTCTTCACAAAATGGGAACACTACAACTCAACCTACCCCTCCCTACCCACCTAACGATAACCCTTTCACCTTACTTTCACCGTCCCATAGCTATTCTATCCCCCATCTCTAAAATTCTAGAAAAATGCATTCACTCACAATTACTAAAATACCTCCTCCAAAGCAATCTGCTCACACCCACCTGGCATGGTTTTCGTCCTAACTATAGCACAACTACAGCCCTCCTATCCTTTACCCATACCATTGCTGAGGCCCTTGACAACAACAATCTCTTGTCTCTTCCTAGACCTTTCCAAAGCATTTGATACTTTCTCCCACCCCCTACTGTTATCTAAACTTGCTAGTCTCAGTCTATCTTCCTCCACCCTTTCCTGGTTCTCCAGTTACCTATCCCACAGGCAACAGTCTGTTAAATGACTCTCTTTCTCTTCCCCATTCCTACCTGTCCCAACAGGAGTACCCCAAGGCTCCATCCTGGGCCCCATCTTATTCAATATCTTCACTAATGACCTCCGCTCATCTTGCAAGCAATCCTCCTTCATACAATATGCCAATGATTCAACTCTCATCTCCACCTCTGAAGACATGTAACCTCCATAGACTCACTCAATATACCTTTTCATCTACTGAACAGTGGCTAACCAGTAACTTGCTCATCCTCAACCCAAAAAGACCATACTCCTACTGTTTCTTCCCCACTCTCTTGCTCATCACAAATCCTCCTTTTCAATCACTTCCTCTGATAACACAATCATTAAACCTGAAACTCATACTAAACTCCTAGGAATCATCATCGATGATGAACTCAAATTTAATATGCACCTTCTCCAATGCATTAAAAAAAAAAAAAACAGAAACCTGGTTTACTTGCGTAACAAAAAATTCTAACTCCAAATGCTAGACTCTCCCTTGCTTAAGCTCTCCTCCTCCCCTCTCTTCTTTATGCTGCCCCTGTGTTCACCAACATTCAAGCCACAACCTTAAACAAACACCAACAAACTTATCAAAAAATAGCTAGCTTCATCACAAACTCTCCATATAATACTCATCATTGCCTACCCCTTATATTCCTCCACTGGCTTGAGCTCCCCCACCTACTGTTGTGATCACAACTTCAAATGTTATACTTCATTCTCTATAAATCTTCATCCTGCTCTGCTCTCTCTTCCTTCATCTCTATCTACACACCCTTGCATACTCTTTGTACCTCTAATCAGCAACTATTACACACCTACTAACCCAAAAAAGCAATAGGCAAACTCCTATATAAACACTCCATCTCTCAAACTTAGAATAAACTTTCTAGAGACATATGTTCCATCATCCACCCATCACACTTTAAAGAAAAATTAAAAGTCCACCTGCTTAACTCCAAAATCTGTCATTGTCTAGCTCCAACTTAACTCCTCTCTCTGCTCCTTGGGTACCTCTCTCAGTACTCCCTCTCAGCAAAATATCCCCTCTACTTGAGGACACTTATTCCTACTTTATACTTATATCTGTTTGGAACAAACTATTTCTGTAAATCTGTGTATAAATCACTACTGTGATCATTTAGGATAGACATAACTACTGATGTTTAAATTTTATTTTGTCTTATGTAAATATTTTTTTTTTACTTTGTCTTTTAAATAGCATTGTATAATCTTTTTTTCTTAATACGTCAATGTATTTGTTATCAGTTTTTCTGTTTTTACATATTTTGTATTATTAAAGTTTTTCTCCTTAGGTCTCCACTGAAAGTGGGCCACTAGCCCAGATAGACTAACCCAGTTAACAAATACCAGTAAATAAATAAATGCATAAAATGTTTTTTTTTGCTAGCACAAAGGATATAAAATGTAATTTTAAAATTTATAAAATATATTTAATTTATTCATTTGTAAGTTGAAGTATTTTTAAAGGATGTTTTAAAACAATTTTATTCATGATTGAATTTTGATGCACTGTTTCTCATATTTACGGGACTTTGAGAGGTTCAATTCATTCATAAATTGATATGTGTTGTTGATTGTTGGATTGTGTCACATGATTTATTATCTGGGTTTTAAATTCACTATGTGAGCATTTTAAAACATTTCTGATGAAGTTCTAAGTTTAAATGAAAGGATGAAAGTGCTAAAAAGATTAAGTCTCCAGCAGCTGTTTTTCTCATTAGAACGTTTGTGTTTTTAAATGTTTTAATTTCTACGTTGCAACTTGGAGTGTGGTGTATTTTTTCATTTTGTTGCAGAATGGCAGGCTTGTTTGCAGATATATTATCACAGAATGTAAACCTGGACATATGTACTCATGATGTTCTTGAAGAGTTAATTGTGGTGACTCAATAGTTAACCTAAGTTGTGTCCAATGTTTGTGGGTTTCTTGAAAATGTTAAGACTGGTAATCAGACTGCTACCATTTTTAAGAATGGAAATGAAAAAAAATGAATCATAGTTCTCCACAATGTCAAGGAAAGGATATGAATTTGTTGTGCTAGCAAAGCACTATTAATCCATCTTCTGAAATTCTAGGTAGAAGAACTGATATAAGTTCACTTATTTCCAATGTTAGAAACCCACTTTTAGATACCGGAGCTTTTCAGACTTTCAACTCCAGTACTATTGTGGCAATGAACACCTTTATCTGATAGTTTTGTTTCCTATGAAAATGATCTATTCACCTTGGAGAAGTTGGTATCTAAACTCAAGGTGCTGCAATATGAAGTCCACTACTTAGAAGAATGCATCTGGTTAGAGCAAGGCCCTTTTGGATTAAGAATTTCAAGTTTCCAAATGGTGTTGCACCTGGGGACAACTTATTTGAAAAATTGGACAGCCTCTTTAATAATACCGGCATTCCTATGATGAAGTTTTTAGTTGAAGAGTATAAAGAGAAAATTAAAATTCTGGAAATTAGTATATGTACTCTTATTTACTCTTAAAATCAGTGCTCATTTCTTACAATTTAGTGGACTATATTATGGTATTAGTGCCACAGTTAGTCATTTAGCATCCACTATTATTAATAAAAAGCACATACATTTATCTATAGATGCAGAAGCCTATCGTTTAGGCACAGCATATTTAGTAACTAAGAAGAAGGCCAGATCTAATTATCATAACCATCAGCTGGTTCAAGCTTCTATGAACATTCATCAAGCTAACAATGGACCAAATACAATGTTTCTCAATATGGCAGAACCTTCTTATGTTCCGTTATTGAACAATAGTGATCAACAACCTGTATTATCCCCTGCATCTTTTATTGTGAATTCCCTAGCCATAAAAAGGACTCCTCAGTGGCAAGCCAGAGGGAGAGGTCAAGGAAGGGGTAAAGGCAGGGAAAAGAAAAGGAACTCATTTCTGAAACAAACATTGTTAATTTGAGTAAATTTGTACTAGATAATGACCATTTCACTGTTTTATCAAAGGGCTTCACATTTAATCCTACTCACACAGCAATATGTCCTTGTTGACTTAAAACTTTATATTCACAAACTCAATATGGAATATTTATTGAAAGGCATTTCTAATACTTGAGACAGAGGAATTAAATTTAAAAGTACTTACAATCCCACTCTATGTAGTACTTTGCAGGCTTTTCATGATGTTTGCGAAAATGAGTTAAGAGGCTGTTTGAGGGTTAAACCAAGGTTTTACAACTTAACTTAGAATGAGATATAAGCTTTGAAGAAATTGTCAACAAATATAGATATGTGAGTTATGAAAGCAGATGAGAGCAGGACAGTAGTAATTATGGATACCCAAAACTACAGTAAGGCCATCTATAACCTCCTGGCAGATTCTTCTTCTTATGAAAAGGTTTTGAAAACTATTGTAAATGAGCATTTTTCTAATGTCAATGGTATTTTATTTGATTTATTTTGCCAAGAGGATATTAAGAATGACATATATGCATTTTAAAGGTTGATCAGTTCAAGATGGCACAATTTTTGGGTATCCCCAAAATCCACAAAAATATTGCCAATCCACCTTTGAGACCAATAGTAGTGGTGGATTTTTATTAAACAGAAACTATTTCCATTTATTTATATCATTTACTTAATCCAGTGGTTCAATGTTCTGAATTTTATTTAAAGGATTTGTGGCATTTATTGGAATAATTACCTAATGTAAATGAGTCTGCTAATAACTGCTTGTTTTTTTCCATTGATGTTGTATCCTTATACACATGCATTCATCAATATACTGGTATTGAATTTCTTAGGGAATACCTGTCTTGATTTACCAACTTTGAGAATGCATTTGTTAACGCTATTTATGTTTTACTGGATTTGGTCTTGGGCAGCATTTTTTTAGATTTGAGGGTAAGCTTTACAAGCAGAAAAGTGGTGTGGCAATGGGAACCAGAATTGCTCCCAGATTTGGCAGTTTAGTAATGGCCTTTTGGAAGCAAAACATCATAAAAACTCTTAAATTTTATAATAAGATATTATTCTATAGGTATTTTATTGATGACCTGTTTTTCATTTGGAAGGGAACCAGAGATGGATTTTTATCTTTTTTTGGTTATTGCAACAACAGTACATCGTTTTTGAAATTTACCCTAAGTGGATCAGGTAAAGAAATGAACTTCCCTGATAGTACAATTAAGGTTGAAGAACCCAGTGGGAAGTTATCTAGTAAAATCTTCAGAAAGGATATGTTTGTTAACAAATATTTCCATCAGAAGAGCCTGCACCCATTTCATATGAAGAAGGTTTTTTTTAAAGGGCAGTTCATTAGACTCAGCAAACTCTCGAGTGAAGATAAAATTTTCTTGAAAGAGGTAGAACACCTTAAAACCCTGTTCCACTGTAGAGTCTGTTGGCAAGAATGGTATAATTCCAGTAATTTAGCTCATGTTTTTACACAGTCAAAGTCTGTTGTCAAGCATAATTAATGAAGCATTTATCCTTGGGGAAAAAAATAAAGCAAAACATATTTTAATCCCTTCCATAATGAATAGTTTAATAGATTAAGATAACAAATCAGGCATAAGTAGTAATGTAACTATTACATTCAACGCCAAGTATACAAGTGTCTTCTCTTTGCCTACTTTGCCTATTACCACTAGTATGCATGCTATTAGGAGTATTTTAAATAACAACTGGAAGATTATTTTAGGAAAGAGAAAAATGACTATAATCCTTGGAACGGGACTGTTATTCACATACAAAAAAAAAAAAAAAAAACTAAAAATTTTAAGAGCATATTTGAGAGTTCTAAGTCTTCCAGAACAGTTAGTGGTATTATTCGTCGGGCATTCAAATGTGGCAGGTACAAATATTGTTGGTATATTAATAACTTTTCTAGCGCTCATATTGCAGCGGTTAATAAAACAATTGTTGCCAATAATCATTTTATCTTGCCCAATGTGAAACGTGTTCTTGTTATTACATATGGAAAACCAAGAGAAAGATTGCTAGAAGGATATACTAGCATAGTTTAGCTTTAAGAAAAAAGATTTTAATAATGCACTTGCCAAACATGCCATTTTTATAAGATTTTAGGAAGTTTAATTTTTTCTGTATTAGACAGTGTGGATTTGGTTAACACTACTGGGAATCACAATGTATGTTAGAGTGCTGTGAAGCCAAATGACAAATTTGGTTAGCCTTAGAGAAAAAAAAATGGTTTAAATGAACATATTAATTTAAAATGTTTTTGCTTGCACAAAATAAAATATATTTAATTTATTCATTTGTAAGTTGAAGTATTTTTAAAGGACATTTTAAAACAATTTTATTCATAATTGAATTTTGATGCACTTTGTTTTTGATATTTATGGAACTTTAAGAGATTTAATACATTCATAAATTGATATGTGTTGCTAATTTTTTGGTTTGTGTCACATGATTTATTATCTGGGTTTTAAATTCACTGTGTAAGTATTTTAAAACATTTCTGATAAAGTTTTAACTTTAAATAAAAGAACAAAAGTGCTAAAAAGATTATTAGTCTCGAGCAGCTGCCACTGTAAATAGTAGACCGTTTGTGTTTTTATGTTTTTGTTGCAACTTGGAGTTTGATGTGTGTGTGTGTGTGTGTGTGTGAACACAAAGTTGGGGAATGCAGTGGGTTCCACTGTATGAGTATGACATCACCAATCTGATTACATTTTGTGTGTCTGTGTGTGTCTGCAGCAGCAGTCTGACAGCTACAAACTGAAATACATTGTTGTGACTGTTATTTATTTTTGTATTTATTCATTCAGTCTTTTGATCACAGACATCTGAGGTGTACACAGTCAGCAAAAATGGGCATAGGTGCAGTCTGTGGATGAAATTGATAAAAACAGTCTAATTTGGCAGGACTAGTGCATGTTTAGTAAAACAAGCTGAAATACATGGGTGGCCATTATTATTATTATTTGGTACTTTGTGCCTGTGTAATTTTGCTTAGAAGTAGTTTTATTAAAATTATTGCAGAATCTCTGCAACTACTGACATGGCAGTTAAGAATTATGGGTATAATTCCAGTAATTTAGCTCATGTGTTGAGTTCCATGGTATTATAATAGAGCCTATGCAACTACCGCATATCTCTGAAAAGAATTATTTTTCAGGCTAGCTCTGGCATGTATTCTGAAGACAAAGGCTTCTAATATAAGGCTATTTAGCATGTGCGGTATAGTCAGTTATTTATGGAAAATTGTGACCATTCTCAAAACTAACCCCATTGTAATGTAGCCCTGCTCCATTCCTGATATTCATACCTACCACTGATCTCAGTTAACAGTTCAGACTAACTCCTGTGTTTAGGCTATGCATCATGGTTGACAGCTTTCAAAATATAAGCAGCTATGCTAATTTTATTAGATTTCATTTTCCCAAGGAAAATATGTAAGACCTTAGTTAACAGGTCCAAAGACAGATTCCTCTAACAAAACAAGCAGTATTATTGCAGGACCAAAGTTTTATTTCTTTTTTGACTTAATTTTTTTGTAAGTAAGTGAATAGCCTTGCAGACAGTCTGACTAAAGAATTCCAAAAAAAAAAAAAAAAAGAAATTCTAAGGTACAGTGGCAGTTAGCTCACAGCTCATTCAGCAGTTGTTCAAACATTGGCTGCTGACTTTCCATGTCAGGCTTCTTTTCTGGGTGACGCATTAAATACTCTTACTGCCTATAATACTGACAGCATCTTTGGTTTCTTCAATTCATTTTTCTTCTGCTAGTCTGAATTGCAGAGGCAGATCATAGCCTTAAAAACTTGAGAAATCAAGTGGAGATGGCATATGCTCAAAGTTAACCAAGGCATGCAAAACCTTTAATGTAATTTTTCTTAAATATTGATAACTTCCTGCTCTCTTCTGCTTCCTTCCAAGATATTTAAAAGGCCTCCACCTTGATTCCTCTACTTAAATATGAACCATTTTGCAAAGCTGTATCTTATAGTCCATTCTCATACTCATCTACCTTCTTTAACAAAGTGACTGGAAAAAGGCTGTGCTGAGCCAGCTAAAAAGCCACATTTCAACTGGACTCCTTATATAAGAATCATTATGAATTCTGGAAAAGGACAACACATAACTATCTTACTGCTTTTCCTAACTAGTATGGTTGATAGGCACATGGATAGTGGCAGTTGAATAATGTGATCTTTGTTGATTCAACTAAAAACATTTGACTGTGTCTGGAATCAGAGACTCCTAAAAATGTTCTTACATGATGCAAGTCAAAAAGAAGAAACTGTTTCACTAGCCAGTTATATAACAGAACTTTCTGAGTCCAGGCAGGCCATTCAGTGTCAAACCCTGTTCCACTTATCTGCATTGTGCAGCAGAGGACACTGTTAGAACCCCCTACTGTTTATTCTTTATCAACACAGTTTAATTATTTTACTTATATTAACACATTGTTATATGCAGATGACTCAGCAATCTTTTTATCTATTTACCTACTTCAATAGGCAGCCCTTAAACTTAGAAGTCATAGGTGCTGTCAATTTCTTCAGTCAGTTAAGTCTTAATCTAAACCTTAAATCGCAGCCATGCTGTTTGGCACTACAAGAAGCTGAACATGGTACCTGTAAAATGGTATGTAATTGCTGCTAACAGTGCAGTTTAGGAAAAATATGCCCTTTTTGTCATTGCCACTAATTCTCCCCCCATAGTGCCTTTTTTAGGCAAGGCTCAAAAGACAAACCCACCTCCATAGACAACACAAGGAAAAAGAAACTAAGGGTAATGCTGCTCAACGCCAGAAGTCTAAACCTCAAGATGCATGCACTCCGAGGCTCTCCTCAGTATGGAGAATATCGATATCTGTGCAGTAACAGAAACATGGTTCAAGGCTCCTGAGAGCACCCCAGCACTACCAGGTTATACCTCATACCATACTTTTCGGCCCCAAAACTTGGACCGAACCACAAAAGGAGCGGGGAGTATCCATATTCATCAAAGATACCCACACCTCCAGGTTAGTGGCACTGCACGAAGCATCGGAGACCATCCATGTGCAACTAACAGTGGGCAAAACTGCCTTTTAGTTTGTAGCCTGCTACAGACTACCCTCCCAAACTCAGGAACCCCACTCGGCTTTCCTGAGAACACTGGAGAATATGAAGGTCTCCAAACACCATCATATTGGGTGACTTCAACTACCCAAACATAGACTGGGAGCACTACACAAGCCCCAACACCCTTGCCCAACGGTTCCTAGAATTTATAAACTCAAATGCTATGGAACAACTGGTCACCACTCCCACAAGAGGGGAAAACATATTGGACCTGATCATCACCAACATGGGGACTCTATGTTCCATACCAGAGGTATACCCCTCATTGGTAAGATCTGACCATAAATTAATCTCACTGGACATCCATATCACATCCCCACCCCCAGCCAAGGAAACCATGGTGAAGAACTTCTCAAAAGCAAACTTCACACTTCTCAAAACCGAGGTGGAATCCTTCAAAGCCCCCGAGCCAGTGGAAAATACGGTCCAAACCGCAGAATCCTTTACAAACACATTCTATGGACACCTACAGGAATGCATGGATTGTGCTATCCCAAATAAAACCAAAACTCTCTCCTCCAAAGGCAGGAGACCTGTCTGGTGGACCCCAGCCATAAATAAGCTATACAACAGAAGGAGAAAGCTACTACATAATAGAGCAAAATGCCAAAAAGGGAAGGCATCTCTGATCAGTACTAGCAAGAAACTACGATCCCTCATAAAATCATCTAAGGCCAGCTTCAAAAGAAAAATTGCACAAGACGCTAAAGATAATCACAAGGCCTTCTTTAGTTATGTCAGGAACCTGGGTGGCAACTTCCAGATATGCTCTGAGTTAGTGCAAAATGACAAAAAATACACTGAACCCACAGACATTGCCAACATCTTGGCAGACAGGTTCAGTGCAAACTCCCCACCCCTTCCCCCCCAAAAGAGCAAATGTCTATACCAACGGAGTGTAGCCTCCCTGACATCACAGATGCACAGGTGAGAGCTGCCCTCTCCAAAGCACAAAACACAACATCAATGGGGCCGGACGGTGTCCCGGGCTGCGTCTTACACGAGCTCCAAGAAGAACTGAACCCTCACATAAAGTCACTGTTCAATCTCAGCCTTACTACAGGATATGTACCCAAGGAATGGCGTACAGCAACAGTGGTCCCACTCCACAAAGGTGTTGTGCCACAACGGACCCTGGAAACTATCGCCCTATAAGCCTGACTAGCCTGGTCTGCAAAGCTATGGAGCATATCATCATGGAACTCATAAACAAAGACATTGGGAACCTCCAAATACTGGATACTACCCAATTCGGCTTTGTTAAGGGCAGATCTTGCCTGTTGAACCTGGTCAACTTCTTTGAAACAGTCACCAAGGTCATAGATGAAGGGAAGGTAGTCCACACAGCCTACCTGGGCCTCGCAAAAGCCTTCGACACAATACCCCACTCGGGCATCATAAATAAGCTCACCAGCTTAAATATCAACCCCTATGTCACAAGATGGGTTGCAAACTGGCTCAGGGATAGAACCAACATGATCAGAATTGCAGGTGCCATGTCACACTCTAAACCAGTTACAAGTGGCTTCCCACAAGGCTCAGTCCTGGGACCTCTCTTGTTTGGTATATATTTCTCTGAGGTACAGGTGAACACGGGAGGACTATGGCTGACCAAGTTCACAGATGACTGCAAACTGGGTGTCATAATCGACTCACCGACTGACACACGCATCCTCCAAAAGGGTCTCACAGAGACGGATAACTGGTGCCAGAGCCATGGCCTAAAGCTAAATACCAAAAAGTGCATAGTCATCCCCTTTGGGAAAAACAAAGTGCCAACAAATTACCACATAGGTGGTAATCCATTAAGTACAGAAGAAGTAATTAGGGATTTGGGGACCCAAGTAGATAGCAATCTCTCCTTTGACAATCACATTGCCAAAGTGGTTAGAAAGACCTTCTATATAGCCCACCTTATCACGAAAGGGTTCACATCTAGATCAAGAGAGGTCATTGTGCCCCTGTAATCATCACTCATCAGGCCCATAATTGAATACAATGCCCCCGACACCTGCAGCAACTGGAAAGACCCCAAAAGTACCTCACCAAGAGGATCAAGGGAATCAGACAGATGCCCTACGCAGTTAGGCTAAAGAAACTCCAGCTCTACTCAGTTGCTTACCACCTACTCAGAGGCGATCTGTGCCTGACGTATAAAGCCATGTCCAAACCAGAAGTAATGGACATGCTCCACTTCAGGAAATCCAAATCCCTTAGAGCTACATGCTCCAGGGACTTGCACCTCAGCACAGAAATAAATAGGACATGCTGGAGGGACAGATTCATATGGACTCCAAGGAAGCAACCAGCTTAACAAAATACCACGAGTTTACCTAGGTTTTGTCTTTAATCAGACTTCATCAGAATACAACTGATACAAATAAAAAAACAACCTTTTATACATACTTAAAAATGACATCATCAGATAATCAATTTGTCAATTGAATAATTACCATGAAGGCCAGCATTCACAATAAAAGCAGTAGTACAAACATCACTAGAAGAATATGTGCAATGCATAAGTTAGAAGCAGCCCAAAGGGGACTGTATGATGAAAAAAATATATATAATATTTAAATTTTAAAAAACAATAAACATTAAATCAAACTTAACAATAAATAAAATTTTTGATAATGAATACTACAAACACTAAATTTGTTACCCCTTAATAACATTCAACCTAATATATTCTTTAATCTTAAAATGGGCATAATGCTAATGCAGTCATTAATGCCTGGGAATTCTAATGCATTAAGTTTCAACTGCCATTTCATCTCACATATATCTAAGTGCACCTCCAGCTTCCTTCCATAACTATCTACCATTATCTGTTGAATAACACTAAATTTAAAAGTGTGCCCACTATTGGCATCAATATGCCTGTACAAGGCATTCGTCTTTTTCTTCAAACTTCAATCCGACTGATGCTCAATAATTCGCTCTCTTAAGGCCCTGCACGTCTTCCCAATATAAAAGGCTGGGCACTGCATACACAGTGCCACATACACTACACTCATACTATGACAATCAAAGTGAGCCCCAGGCCTAACCGTAACTCCAGCCACTTTAAATTCCACACCAGTCACATTGATCAGATGACAAACACTACACCTACCACACTTGAAATTACCCTTACTCCTGTGCGCAGCGGTGTGTGGAATATCATCCCTTTCCAGTAATTGCTTAAAGGAACGGCCCTTCCTAAAGACACATTTAGGCGGCGTCCCCAATTTCCCACTAACCAGTTGATCCAATTTCAAAAACTTCCAATTAATGGTGACAATGTCAACAATATGAGGTGCGTCAAATGAATAGGTCGTAATAAAATATAATGGATTATCACTACTGACCTGCGCGCTTAATCCTTCACTTCCAGAATTGATGTTCCTTATACCAGCACTCGTTCCATGCACAGTATTAATAGCCACATGCTCTTGTCCATTCTCAGGCTTCCCATGTAACAAAGCCCAATAAATGCCATTGATCCTCTTTAATTTAACCTCATCTGCAATACAATTACATAATGCTATTGGATAACCACGCCTGATGAACATCAGTTTAATAAATTCAACTTCCTTAAGAAAGTACACATCCAAACTAGTCATTCTCGCTGCCCTGACCATCTGCCCTTTAACAATTGCCTTCTTTTGATGGTCAGGATGACAGCTCGAATAGCTCAAATAAGAATTCGAAAATGTGGCCTTTCTATGAATGGTAGATATCAATCCATAATCAACTGGGTTAACAGTTAAATGCACATCCAAATAATCAATTTCAACCATACTCATATTGTGAGTAAATTTCAAAAATTCAACAGAATTATTAACGTAATCCATAAATAGTGTAAACTCATCAATTCCACCATCCCAGATGATAAACAAATCATCTAAGAAGCGGGTATAAAAGCTGACATAGGGCATAAACCGGCTGGTAAAAAGAAATTCTTGCTCCCAGTATGCCATTACATAATTGGCATACACCGGGGCGCAAGCCGCCCCCATCGCAACGCCAGTTGTCTGCTTATAATAACTTCCCTCAAACTGAATGAAATTGTTAGTAAGGACGAGTTCCATTAAACCCACCAACAGATTAATTCTGTCCTGATCAAACAAACGTGTTTTTAGCAACTGACATTCAAACCATTCAAGCCCTGTTGTGGTGGGAATGACAGAAAACAAGTTTACAACATCGACTGTTATCATAATGGTGTCATTAGTGAATTTAACACCTTTTAACCTCTCCAAAAATGACCACGAGTTTTTGGTAATGTAATCAAATACCTTTAAACCCTTTTGTAATTCAAAATCCAAAAATTTACTTATAAAGCAGGTTTTACTGCGCTTACCATCAACAATAGGCCTAAATGCCAAATTATTTAAACCTTTGTGGATCTTAGGTATTCCAAACATCCCACTAACCATGGGATAATCATTAATCAGGTACCTATACTCAACTTCATTTATGTGGCCTTGCCAGAGCAAATCCTCAATATACAAGTTGACCTTACTATAAGCAATATTGAGTTCATTCAGGCTGACTTCCTCATAAGTATCCGTCGCCAACAATGCCATAATACTATTTACATAATCAACCCTGTCGATGAGCAGTAAGCCATTACCCTTATCGGGCTTCATAAATCTGATAGTTCTATCATTTACCAATTCGTCAAATAACCCGTGCTCTTCATAGGTCAAATTATCCATTCTATCAAATGCCTGCTTATTGTGGGGACACCTTGCCTGCTTGAAGTACTCCCTGATGTCAGATTCACATATCCTTTCATAAGCATTGGTCACACTATTGCTCAGGGGCATATACTTACTTGATCTTTTTAACATCAACCCAGCTTCATTCCTATTTACACCATCAAACACCAATTTCAAATTCATTTTCCTCACCAACATTTTAAGGTCAACTAAAGTGTCACTCAACGCACCCCTAGCTAGGGGAACAAAAGTTAACCCTTTAGCTAGTAATTCAATGTGTCGCTCGTTGATAACTTTGCTGGAATAATTAAAAATTTTAAAATCATCAAAACTATTAGCTATAATGACAGGGTTACTGAGCCCATAATCAAATGCTGTTGCAGCCTCACCATCAATTATTTGTATTAATTCTTCAATACCACACTCAATACTACACTCACCCTCAGTGTTCATAACCACCTCCCCAGAATCTTGCATATTTAGGTAATTCACATCACTAATAGGGTTGTAATCATTTTCTAACCACATAGAGACCCCACTATGATTTATGGGAAAAGAATACATGCTAACATTCAACAGAGAGGTAAGCCCAACATCAGTATGATCAACACTATTACTGATAGTTACATCACTAGTAAAAACCATAGGTGAAAAAGCTTCACTACAAGATGAAGACTGTTGTATGTTAACGCAGGATACACCTGCTTCACCTACTTCACTTGCTGTTGATAACAGTTTTGACTCATCTAATAGTTCTAAATCACTCATACATGTATTTATCATCTCTCATCAAAAGTGAACTATGCCCAAATCCATAGTCGCAGCTCGTGTTCAATGATGTGCCACCAATGTGCGTATACTCAGACCCACACTCATATTTACCAACCAAATCCAGATGTAAATTGCCATTATGTATTTCAATAGAACTGTTACTGCGAATATCTGCTACACTGTTACTATCGTCAATGCATTGCGAAAGTTGCAAAGCCTCAGAGGAAAATCTAATGACATTAACAAAATTGGCCTCATTACAAACAAGATTTTGTCCAACATGACCACCAAAAGTCCGAACAGTATAATTGTCCAGGTACTCATGCGCCTCACCAATAACGGAGGAAACAGAAGCAGAAGCGTCACAAACACAATTAATATTTTGCATTGGAGAATATACAGCTTCGTACCCAACACAAGAATCATCAGTTGACTGTAGACATTGCTCAGCTTCTGTTACAAAATGTTTATTTTCAAAATGATTATTTTCATCGAAGCCCACACAATTCAATTGCTCAATGCCGCTGCTAACAGTCACCTCGTTAGTGCTTACACATGCATTTTCCCCAAAACCAAAAAGCTGGTGCGTTCCAAAAGTAAAAATATTAAGTGAAACGTCACCAGAAAAGTCAAAGCTGTAGCTAGTAACATCTGTGATTCGCGCTGCTGAATGCTCATTCCGCAATAAGAAAGTAGAGCGACTAATGTCCACAGCATTAAAACAATCATAAATGGATCTACAGTTAAATAAACTAGGCTGAAGCGAGAAACGCGTTGAATTTGAAGGCTCACCTATACGGCCAAAATCATTACCAAGCTTTATGTTCTCCTTTGGGCCCGATTGGCCCTGCTGTTGGAACTGCTGAAATTCGTTGATTTTGGTTTCGCTCCTTGCCTGACGTAATCGCTGAACCCGCTTGATTCCTGCCATTGGTTTCGACCACGTATCCTCTCTGACCTTCTTGGCTCCACATCTAAAGGGAAATCAGCACATTCAGGCTCACCATTTGTGTCTTCTTCCATTGGCGTCACTTCAGATTCCCTGTTGTAACCATTTTTACTTAAAGGGACTCTGCCATAACAATTACCCTCAGACATTGGGTAAACTTGGTTCCGTCTATACTCATTGCTATCCCTTTCAATTTTTTTTAGCCTTTCTAGCATATATAGATTCACATTGACTGTTCTCATCTGCCAGCAGATTGTTATAATTTGTTACATAATGGTCAAAATTTAAATCGGTGGTAATTGCCTCATTTACTGTTTCCAGCTCACTCACTAAAGAAGCAATTTGCTGGTCGTTGTATTTGATAATGATAGCTAGAAGCTCAAGCCCCATTTTATCATATAACTTGTGCACTTCTTCCAACATATCTTTCTTAGTTCAATCCCATTGGGATACTTCCAGGCCCGCAGACCTTTAGGTACAAAACCACAGTCAATGTTTTTCTGTAAATACCCATTTTCAATCTGCAACTTTTTGAGCATAAATAACTTTTTTTCAAATTCATTTAAACGCTGTGCCATGGGTTTAAAGTAATTTCTTTCAACATTCACCACCACCCCACTTCGCTGAAAATTAAAGTCATTAACTCTCCACTTATTGGCATCAAAGTCAGATAAAACGTTACCATCTGAATTGCTAGAAGTGGACGGATTCACAGCCCTCACTCCAGTATTCACCTCAGGAGAACTACGTCCCACAGTTACAACAGAGGCAAACTCACGCCTTCCACCTGATTTAGATCCAGACTTGTTACCATTATTCTCCTTTTGCTGACCTTCTACCAAACACTGAATTTGCTCGGAATGCTCAAGCAATTTCTGGTTAATAGCTTCCAATAAGCCCAAAAGGTCTGGTCCAACACCACCACTCTCCATACTAAAAAAAGCAACCAAAACTGAAGATAAAACCAGCAAATGGACTCCAAGGAAGCAACCAGCTTAACAAAATACCACGAGTTTACCTAGGTTTCGTCTTTAATCAGACTTCATCAGAACACAACTGATACAAATAAAAAAACAACCTTTTATACATACTTAAAAATGACATCATCAGGTAATCAATTTGTCAATTGAATAATTACCATGAAGGCCAGCATTCACAATAAAAGCAGTAGTACAAACATCACTAGAAGAATATGTGCAATGCACAAGTTAGAAGCAGCCCAAAGGGGACTGTATGATGAAAAAAATATATATAATATTTAAATTTTAAAAAACAATAAGCATTAAACATTAAATCAAACTTAACAATAAATAAAATTTTTGATAATGTAACAAATTTAGTGTTTGTAGCATTCATTTAAGTATGTATAAAAGGTTGTTTTTTTATTTGTATCAGTTGTATTCTGATGAAGTCTGATTAAAGACGAAACCTAGGTAAACTCGTGGTATTTTGTTAAGCTGGTTGCTTCCTTGGAGTCCATTTGCTGGTTTTATCTTCAGTTTTGGTTGCTTTTTTTAGTATAGGGACAGATTCATATCCCAGAGGCTCCCCTCACTCTGGAACAAAATCCCAATCCATGTTAGGCAGAGCCCCTCAATAACCCTCTTCAAGAGAAATCTTGATGAGTGGATGGGAGATTGTAGGTTTACCCCGGGATCTCTTCTGTGTCCCTACTAGACAGAGGCACAGTAAACTAACCTTAAAAGGGCTATCTTCTGTGACCTACTATACAGAGGCACAGTCAACTAATCTAAAAGGGTGGCGAAAGCCAAACACACTCTGGCTAGGCTTATAAATGCCCTAGGGCAGATAGCCTTGTATCAACCTATGAACCTATGAAACTGGCAGACGTTGCAAATCCATTTAAATAAACCATGCAGTTTATGGGGGAGGTTGGTTGGTTAAGGGAGCATTCCTGTGTGACTCGAGTCTAAGCAGGCTGGATTCTCATAATTCTGAGAGTCAAGTTAATATTCATTCATTTCTTCTCCATTTACCTACTTAGGGTCGCAGGAGGAGTCCATGCAAGGCATAAAACCACATCCTGAATAGGGTGCCAAATCATCATTGGACATTTGCCCACACACACAACTACGAGCAATTTAGATGAATGCCAATTAATGTATGGGATGTATTTTGGGATGGGGTAAGAAACTGAAGCACCTAGAAAAAAGCCACACTTACATGGGATTATTAATTTGTACTCTGATATTTTAAACAAGATTTACTAAAGGACAACAAAACTGGAGAAACACTCACTATGTCCTTTAAAACAAAACATTAGTAAAACTTAGATCAGCCTCACATATTTATAAACTGAAAGATTTCAAACAACTTTTGAACAAAATGTTCTAGGTTAATCCACTTCATTCAAATTTCTTATTTACAACTGAACCCAGATGATGCAAATTAAATAATTCACAACCCAGTGTCCCTTCAGTCCCTCTTCATTTGAATTACTATAAGGAGTATTCCCTTTATACAGCTTACTCAGTATCTTTCTCCTCCTATAGTAGCCAGGGTAGCCACTTACTTTCAAACTCCAACCTAGTTTTGTCTGTCACCTTTAATGCAGCCACACTGAAACAACAAAATATCTCTTGGATTATAGGCAAAAGAGATGATTTCTGTTACTTAAGTCTTCATCGCTAACAGCACTATTTTAACATCTTTATTGAAATATTACTTAGCAGCGGTAGTGTTGTTGCCTTACAGCAAGAGGTTCTCCTGTTTGATTCTCGGCTGGAGTGTGGGGAGTGCCTTCTGTGTGGAGTCTGCATGTTCTCCCCGTGGTTGGGTGGGTGTTCGAAAGACATGTTTAAATGGGCGTGCCTTCGTTGAGGGTTGAAAGTCAAGCTGGCACCTCGGCGTTCGTCAAAATCTACTGCCAATCATTAGCAGACCGGAGTTTCGCTGTGGCGACCCCTAACCGGGAAAAGCCGAAAGACAACAACAACATTGAAATATTACTTATGACATAGGTAATTGTGCAGTTATATAAATGAAAACAAACCATATTGACATATTCTCATGTACAAACATTATACATTGCATATAATGTGCTGTACAGTAATTGTCAGTCATCATTACATAGCTCACACAATTCCTGGCTTCCTGTAAACCTCATTCCTCCTCCAAAACATTATTCTGCATTATTTGTGCCCACAAATCTCGTTTTTTTCTAAGTAATCTAAGTAATTTGCTCCTACCCTTTTCTAAAGATCCTACTTCCAGTTCTTTTATCTCTGTTACTATATTCACTACTTCAAATACAGTTGATTTAGACTTTGATTTCCATTTTCTAGTGCTTGTTTTTGCAGCCACCAGAATTAAACTTAGCAAGGCCTTACTATATCTAGGCAATTCAGACCCTATATCCCAGTTCAAAAAATAATTTCCTTAGTTACACCAGTTTGCTCACTGAGTATTTCTGACAGAGTAGTTTGTAGGGAATTTTAAAGCCTGCCAACTCACTACACTCTTATAAATTATGAGCCAGATTACCTCTTTCCTCCCCATCACACCTCCAACATTTGCAATCTACCTGAAGAAAAAATATTGGAGTCTGCTTGTGGTATACAAATACCTATGCAAATACTTCCAAGCAAAAATCCTAAATCTAGACTTTGTTGCATATTTGGGAACCATGCATATATCATCCCATTGTTTCCTTGTGAATTGCTTATCCAATCTCTCTTCCCAATCTTTTCTAATCTCCTTTGATTGGTTCGTATACTTATCATGCAATATTTTATATGCCCTACTAATTATCAATTTTTAACAGCATCTTCTGCTCTAAATTCAATTAAAACAGTAGCAGTGCTGGTCTTTCACTTAGGATTCTTTATCTCTTTCTCTTTCCTATACTTTGAGATCAAGCCTTAATAGAGGATAGAGAAAGCAATCTCTAGCCCGCAGTCTAAATGTATTCTTGGCCTTTTCCCATTCTATTACCTTTCCCTCTCTGATCATTTGCTTCCAATACTTTGGTTCTTTGCCAGTTTTCTCAGGTAAATTCCTGTCCCCTATTGCCTAGTCTATGTACCTCTAATTGCAGTCATCCCTGTTGGCAGAATCTCCTTTTTACATTCCTCTGTTGGCTTAGTTCTTAGAATACTTTGTGCTTCTTTATGAATATAATATCATCTGTGCTGCTATTGTTATTCTTCTCAAGGATCTGCATCCAAAATCGCACTTCTTATTTCTTGAGCTTCCCCTTTTCATCATCATCCCTTTCCACTTTGAATTATAGCTTTCTGCGTGTGCCATGTATATGAGACTTAAATGTGTAGCTCTAAAATATCCCATTAAATTAGGTAATCCCAATCCACCTTGTTCTTTTGGAAGGATCAGATTATCCCACTTGACTCTTGCCCTCTTCCTCCCCGTATAAAATCCTTTAACTCTTTATTAATTGCTATCCACAACTTCTCCTCTGGTTGATACAAATATGCCTGAAATTTGTATAAAACTAAAAGGACTAAAACATTTTCACTACTTGTATCTTGCTATCCATATCCATAAATAAGAGCTTCAAGTTGCTCAAATTGTGTATTATATTTTTTTAGTCCCCTTCCACATATCTTTAGCTGCCATAATATAATCCTTCTTAACCCATACTCCTAAGTACTTCATTTTGTCATGACCCCATACATATGGGTATTGCTGAACCAATTTTTGTGTGAGTACATATTTTACTGCTATACCTTTTGTTTTATCTTTATTAATGTTATATCCCAAAATTACTTGAAACTGTCTCAGCATGTTCCACAACACTGAGATGTCCTTTTCTTGTTTTATCAGGTAAAAATAATATAATCTACAAATAAAGCCAACGTTTCTTGATTATCATATCAATTATATCTTTGAATTTTTGAGTCCCTTATTTTTTTGCCAGTGATTTTAAATATAGTGCAAGTAACAAAGGGGAAATAGGACACCCCTGCCTGGTTCAGACCGAACTTATCAGAGAAGATCCCCACTTTAATTTTTGCTTCCAAGCCCTCATATATCCTCCTAGTTAACCTTATTGTGTCAGGGAATGCAAATTCTTCCACTGACCTACTCATAAAATCCTAGCTTATTCTGTCAAATGCTTTCTCTGCATTAAGACCCACTACCAATAGTGGTATTGTCTTATATTCTGCTTCCCAGTGGATCATCACTGTTCTATTAATGTTGTCAAATGTTTGCCTTACTCCTCAAGAAACCACACTGAACCATATCTGTCAATTTTGGCTACTCCTTTGCCATTCTTTTAGCCATTATAGATATAAACACTTTATAACTGTGGTTTAGAATTGAAATTAGCCTATATGAAGCTGGAACTGATGGGTCTTTACCATCTTTAGATATTACAGACACAGATTTCTTTCTTCCAGGATATTGTTATTTCTCCTCCTTTTAAAATACTGTTAAATAAAAACTTCCAGATCTTTATCACTATCTTTCCTCCTTACTTCCAAACTTCCACAGGAATACCATCTTTTCCGGGAGACTTTCCTGTAGATTAGTTCTACATCACCATTTTGATCTCATCTCCTCCTGTCCTGTTAATAATTGAGCCTCATCGACCTGTAGTTGTGGCATATTTTATTCTTCCATAAATATTTTCATTTGTGCTTTTTCTTGATTTCCACATTTTTCTGCTTTACGCAGATTTCCATAAAATTTCAAAAATATTTCTACTACTTCTATAGGATCTCTTGATGTCCTTTCATTTCACTGTTACAGTATTCATTATATTAGGGATCCCCTGCCAATGGCGGTCCGACGTCCAGGCAGTATACCAAAGCCTTAGGTTGCTTCAAGGTATGCCGTACATCACACATATGCTCCTTGTGTAATGTAGGGCATAAAGGTGACATCTGGACATATCATCCAAAGGACTTCTTTGCCGCCAGTCTGAACGCCATGTCTTGATCATTGGTCTGAACACCCGCTCTGTTGCCAGTTCACCAAGCCGTTGTAGATAAGTGCTCTGTTGGGGTTCTTTTTTACTTATCTTTCTTATCTTTGTTGCTTGTGGTATTTCATGTCATCCAAGAAGGGTAAATGCCAGTGTGGGAGACAGATTCCCCATAAAGACCACCACAAACAGTGTCTGTTTTGACTTGGCACCTTACACGATCGTATGTCCTGTTCTATCTGTCAGGCCTTTGTATCTAAAACCCTTTCTAGTAGACTTTCTTCTTTGGTGCTTTAATTTGAAAACCAGTGTCTTAAGCTTCTTATGAAGGACATGATGGAGGGAACTTTTCACTCTGAGGGACAGCTGTCAATGAAGAAGAAGGCCAAGAAGCCTAGGTTGGAATCTTCTGCTGTTCAGCCTCCACCGGATGTCTCTGCTGAGGTGAGTGAACGCCTGGAGGTTCACCTGGCTTTATTGTTGGAATCCTCTGCTGTAAATATCGAAACAGAGTCAGCAGCACACAATACAATAAATATATCAGGAATCCGATAAAAGTAAAACCAAGAACCATTTAATTTTAAGCGCTTTTCGTTGCCAAAATGTAGCAACTTCTTCAGAAACACATATAAAGTTTCAAAGAACAGTATTTAAATAATTGAATCATATCACATGATAAACAAACCTCTCTCTGGTGGATTTTTTTAAAAAGAAACTTCACTTAAAAAACACTTTGTTCATGAATGCAAGGTAAACTAGTTACAAATTTACCAAAAAACTAAATCAAAGATCTCATCAGATACGATATTAAATGTTATTAATTAAACAAGTAAAACATTGTGATCGAAAAACAATATACAACCCACCCTAAAATTCGCTCTACTAGTAATTGTTCATACACGTGTACGTATTAATGTAAATATACTCACAAACTTAAATGGTTACCGTTTCAAACTTCTTAATTTCGGTAAACAAGCAATATTGCAGGCATCATTCAATCCTGGGGCTACAAATGCATTTAGTTGGATTTGCCATGCTAATTCGTGTTCTTCTAGGGGTAAATTCATATTAGTTTGAATTTGATCTATAGCCTTAAAGAAGAATTTGTGGCCCATATTATTGGCAACATGTTTTGCAATGGATTGTCCATCTTGTTGACAGAAATAGCATAGGTGTGTTCATAAACCCTGTCCCGCAGTCTACGTTCAGTCTTCCCCACATAGAATGCGGGGCAGCATACACACCTTGCTATATATACAACAAGTCTAGAATTACAGTTAAGCCTGAATTTAATTTCAAACTTATGACCACTAATACCGAATGTGTTACCAACTTCTACGAATCTACACATCCTACAAGATTCACACATGGTCATCCCTGCATATCTTTGTGTGTTAGTCTGGTGGCCAGCAATTTCAGGTAAATTCTTGAAGTTGTAGCCTCTAAGAAAAAACTATATTTGGAACTGGACCCAGTTTACTGAGTATTGAATTATCACTCAAAATAAACTGCCAGTTTTTGTATAAAATAGATTTAACTCGACCGCTGTCTATACAAAAAGTGGTAATAAACCCACCCTTAAAGTTAGGGGATGGAGTTTGTATTGAATCTTGTTTTCTAGAAAGGCTATCTTCCATATGGGTAGCCAGTCCATTATTACCTGAGTTGTTCAAACAGAGGATAGGGGAAACTAACCCAAGTCTTCTTTTTTCAGATGCTTCACTGACTAAAGATTCATCTAATTCACTCGGGTACCCATGCTGCTCAAACATCCTGCTCCACAAATCACATTCCTGATAGAAGTCGCACTCAAGTGTAACCATCCTAGCTGCCCTAATTAATTGACCTTTTACTATAGACTGTTTCTGATGCCCTAATTAATTGACCTTTTACTATAGACCGTTTCTGATGAAACAGATGGCAGCTAGAGAAGTGTAAAAACAAGTTACAATATATGTGTTTTCTAAAAATCTGGGATACATACCCCTTGTTAACTTTATCTTTTGACAGTTTAACATCTAAATAATCAATTGTATCTGTATGGAATGTGGATGTAAATACCAAGGAATTCAGTTGTAGAATTCAAAAAGGAAATAAAAGTTTTGGCCTGTGTATCGTCAGCATTAAATAACACAAAAATATCATCCAAGAAACGGGTGTAAAAAACGAGGTTCGGCCTGGAGTGCTCAGCTTTTAAAACAAAAGTTTTTTTCCCAATAAGCCATTACCAGGTTAGCAAAACTGGCACCGCAGGGCGACCCCATAGCAACACCTCGTTTCTGTAGATAAAATTCCTTGTCAAATAAAAAGTAATTGTTTGTCAGGATGATGTCCAATAAGGACTCCACTAAGGTGATTTTGTGTGGTGGAGCATCCTTAGACCTAAGCAAGAGACTAACCCATTCTATCCCTTCTGAGTGTGGGATGGAAGTATACAAATCTTTAACATCAATAGTTAAAAAGTTGTAACTAGCATTAAATTCCAAATTATTAATACTCTCTAGAAAAGTCCACGAGTCCTTACATACTTGTGGTTCTGATACAAGATATTTTTTCAAAATACTATCTACCACCTTGGCATATGGATATGTTATGGAACCCCTCCCGTCTATTAATGGTCTCATGGGGGGGGGGGTTAGACACATCCTTGTGGATTTTAGGTATCCCAAACATAATTGGGATTTTCGGCCAAGGCAGAGATATAAAATTGTATGTATCAATGTCAGTAGTAGCCTCTATGAAAAGGTCATTAAAATAACCTCTAATCTGTTTGTAAGCAGTATTGACCTCACTCAGGGAAGCTTTAGAGTATGCATCAGCATCTAATAAATTACGCATTCTCACTATGTAGTCATGTTGGTCAAATACTACTAATTCTCCACCCTTGTCGGGTTTAACCACCCGTACATTAGCATTACTCAAAGATTGCACTAGTAAATTTTCATTTTGGTCTACGTTATAACCTTTTCGATGAAAAAATATTCTGAGAGTTTAACAAATGTCTAAGGTCTAATTCACAGACCTGTTCGAACATCTTCAGAGTAGGATGTAATGGAGGGTTATAAGTACTAGCCACTCTCAAACTATGGTCACCAGAATTATTGTTACCAAATAATAAATTAAAATTTAACTTCCTCACAAAAAGTTTTAAATCCATGACTGTTTTAACTAGACTGAAGGATTTGTCAGGTACAAATGTACTGCCTTTAGCTAGTAAATTGACCAAAATAGGATCAATAAAAAAGGATGAAAAATTATAGATATTGAAATCACCGTCTCTATTAGTGACAATATTCAAAGCAGGAATTTCATAAGTCGTTATTTCCTGCATTTGAAATTGTGTTGGTTGCTCTTCTGGTTATGTTGAAATTATCTGTTCTTTGGGATCGCCCCTGTAGAATTGACTTTCTGAAAATTTTCACAGTTACTGTTAACAGGGGTACTGTTGTTGTCGGTCACTTGTTGGTTACGATCATGATTGTTATTATTGTTATTGTGGATCCGTTCACTATGTCTAATGATAGTCTGATTGTTGTCACCAGGCTGGTCCACATTATTAGGTTGTTGCACAACAGTAAAACATTTAATTGTATTAGAAATTTGAGCAAGAGACAGTTTAGGGTAAGCAGACCCATTGTCATAGGCTAGTCTGTCCCTTTTCATCTTTTTAATTTTATTACTTTTCAGCCTGTCCAACAGCTGGTTGGTACTTGAAAAAGAGCGGTCGTAATCATATTTGTATCTAAAAAATTCACCGGTAGTCACTATGTCATTATTCAAAGCTGTAACTTCACAAGACAAAGCGTCTATCTGTGACTGGTAATGTTTAATCATAAGTTGCATTAGATCAAATCCTTGTTGATCGAACAAGGAATTAAGCTCTAAATGAAACAGTGAATCTGGGACCAGTCCGGTTGGATACCGGTAAGTACGCAACCCTTTCGGGACAACTTGTTGGTCCAGGCACTCTTTAAAATACATCACTTCTAATTGCAACTTTTTAAATTTTAATAACTTGGCGTCAAAAATTTTAAGCTTCTCATTTAAAGCAGTGACACCAACCTGTTGTCCATTGCTAATATCAGCCGGTCGCTCCTGGTCGGACCATGACTTGAAACAAAACGTTGAAGTATCCTTGCTCCAATCATTAAGAATAGGAGCTCCAATAAGCCTTTCATTGCTTTTACTTAATATATTAGACTCAGGTGCATCAATTGTATCTGTATGCCGAGCTTCAATTGGTGTACGCTGACCTGGTGTGATGTCAACACAGTCTGTTACTATTAGATGTAATGAGTCTCGGACTTCTAGTAGAAACGCTACTCGAGGTAGCTTGTGAAGCCGCGTTCTGAAAAGAATGCTATTGTTGGGTAAGAACAGTGTCCACCTTCTCTAAACGAGCAGAGAGGCCATCCATACGCTGGCTCATAGCGTTGATTAACTGTGTCAGGTTCCCCAGTTCGGTTTGCATTTGCAGCTGTGTACCAAACAATGTAGGACTACTCGGGTTGCTGCTGGCTCCAGACGCCATATTACAAAAAAGACTTGAGAATAAATAGACAACGAAAAATACCAAAACAGAGTCAGCAGCACACAGTCCCAACACGATAAATATATCAGGAATCCGATAAAAATAAAACCAAGAACCATTTAATTTTAAGCACTTTTCATTGTCAGAATGTAGCAGCTTCTTCAGAAACACATACAAAGTTTCAAAGAACAGTATTTAAATAATTGAATCATATCACATGATAGGCACACCTCTCTCTGGTGGATTATTTTAAAAAGAAACTTCACTTAAAAAACATTTTGTTCATGAATGCAAGGTAAACTAGTTACAAATTTACCAAAAAACTAAATCAAAGATCTTTTTCAAGTATTAACCAGCTGTTGGACAGGCTGAAAAGTATTAAAATTAAAAAGATGGAAACGGCAGACTAACCTATGACGACGGGTCTGCTAACCCTAAACCGTCTCTTGCTCAAATTTCTAATTCAATTAAATCTTTTACTGTTGTGCAACAACCTAATAATGTGGACCAGCCTGGTGACAACAATCAGACTGTCATTAGATGTAGTGAACGGATCCGCAATAACAATAATAACAATCATGATTGTAACCAACAACAAGTGACCAACAACAACAGTACCCCTGTTAACAGTAACTGTGAAAATTTTCAGAAAGTCAACTCTACAGGGGCGATCCCAAAGAACAGATAATTTCAACAGAACCAGAGGAGCAACCAACGCAATTTCAAACGCAGTAAATAACGACTTATGAAATTCCTGCTTTGAATATTGTCACTAATAGAGACGGTGATGTCAATATCTATAATTTTTCATCTTTTTTTTTTTATCCTATTTTGGTCAATTTACTAGCTGACAAACCCTTCAATCTAGTTAAAACAGTCATGGATTTCAAACTTTTTGTGAGGAAGTTAAATTTTAATTTATTATTTGGTAACAATAATTCTGGTGACCATAGTTTGAGAGTGGCTAGTACTTATAACCCTCCATTACATCCTATTCTGATGATGTTCGAACAGGTCTGTGAATTAGACCTTAGACATTTGTTAAACTCTCAGAATATTTTTTCATCGAAAAGGTTATACAACGTAGACCAAAATGAAAATTTATTAATGCAATCTTTGAGTAATACTAATGTACGGGTGGTTAAACCCGACAAGGGTGGAGGATTAGTAGTATTTGACCAACATGACTACATAGTGAGAATGCGTAATTTACTAGATGCTGATGCATAGTCTAAAGCTTCCCTGAGTGAGGTCAATACTGCTTACAAACAGATTAGAGGTTATTTTAATGACCTTTTCACTGAGGCTACTATTGACATCGATACATACAATTTTATATCTCTGCCTTGGCCGAAAATCCCAGTTATGTTTGGGATACCTAAAATCCACAAGGATGTGTCTACCCCCCCCCCCCATGAGACCATTAATAGATGGGAGGGGTTCTGTAACATATCCATGTGCCAAGGTGATAGATAGTATTTTAAAAAAATATCTTGTGTCAGAACCACAAGTATGTAAGGACTCGTGGACTTTTCTAGAGAGTATTAATAATTTGGAATTTAATGCTAGTTACAACTTTTTAACTATTGATGTTAAAGATTTGTATACTTCCATCCCACACTCAGAAGGGATAGAATGGGTTAGTCTCTTGCTTAGGTCTAAGGATGCTCTACCACACGAAATCACCTTAGTGGAGTCCTTATTGGACATCATCCTCACAATTACTTTTTATTTGACAAGGAATTTTATCTACAGAAACGAGGTGTTGCTATGGTGTCGCCCTGCTGTGCCAGTTTTGCTAACCTGGTAATGGCTTATTGGGAAAAAACTTTTGTTTTAAAAGCTGAGCACTCCAGGGCGAACCTCGTTTTTTACACCCGTTTCTTGGATGATATTTTTGTGTTATTTAATGCTGACAATACACAGGCCAAAACTTTTATTTCCTTTTTGAATTCTACAACTGAATTCCTTGTATTTACATCCACATTCCATACAGATACAATTGATTATTTAGATGTTAAACTGTCAAAAGATAAAGTTAACAAGGGGTATGTATCCCAAATTTTTAGAAAACACACATATTGTAACTCGTTTTTACACTTCTCTAGCTGCCATCCGTTGCATCAGAAATGGTCTATAGTAAAAGGTCAATTAATTAGGGCAGCTAGGATGGTTACACTTGAGTGTGACTTCTATCAGGAATGTGATTTGTTGAGCAGGATGTTTGAGCAGCATGGGTACCCTAGTGAATTAGTTGAATCTTTAGTCAGTGAAGTCTCTGAAAAAAGAAGACTTGGGTTAGTTTCCCCTATCCTCTGTTTGAACAATTCAGGTAATAATGGACTGGCTACCCATATGGAGGATAGCCTTTCTAGAAAACAAGATTCAATACAAACTCCAGCCCCTAACTTTAAAGGTGGGTTTATTACCACTTTTTGTATAGACAACGGTCGAGTTAAATCTATTTTATACAAAAACTGGTAATTTATTTTGAGTGATAATTCAATACTCAGTAAACTGGGTCCAGTTCCAAATATAGTTTTTCGTAGAGGCTACAGCCTCAAGAATTTACTTGAAAGTGCTGGCCACCAGACTAACACACATAGATATGCAGGGATGACCATGTGTGAATCTTGAAGGATGTGTAGATTCGTAGAAGTTGGTAACACATTCGGTATTAGTGGTCATAAGTTTGAAATTAAATTCAGGCTTAACTGTAATTCTAGACTCGTTGTATATATATATAGCAAGGTGTGTATGCTGCTACATGGGGAAGACTGAACATAGACTGTGGGACAGGGTGTTTGAACACACCTATGCTATTTCTGTCAACAAGATGGACAATCCATTGGCAAGACATGTTGCCAATAATATGGGCCACAAATTCTTGTTTAAGGCTATAGATCAAATTCAAACTAATATGAGAGGGGGCCCATTGAATTTACTCCTAGAAGAACACGAATTACCATGGCAAATCCGACTAAATGCATTTGGAGCCCCAGGATTGAATGATGCCTGCAATATTGCTTGTTTACTGAAATTAAGAAGTTTGAAACGGTAACCAGTTAAGTTTGTGAGCATATTTACATTCATACGTACACGTGTATGAACAATTACTAGTAGAGTGAATGTTAGGGTGGGTTGTGTATTGTTTTTCGATCACAATGTTTTACTTGTTTAATTAACAACATTTAATATCGTATCTGATGAGATCTTTGATTTAGTTTTTTGGTAAATTTGTAACTAGTTTACCTTGCATTCATGAACAAAGTGTTTTTTATGTGAAGTTTCTTTTTAAAAAAATCCACCAGAGAGAGGTGTGTCTATCATGTGATATGATTCAATTATTTAAATACTGTTCTTTGAAACTTTGTATGTGTTTCTGAAGAAGTTGCTACATTTTGGCAACGAAAAGCGCTTAAAATGAAATGGTTCTTGGTTTTACTTTTATCGGATTCCTGATATATTTATCGTGTTGGGACTGTGTGCTGCTGACTCTGTTTTGGTATTTTTAGTTGTCTATTTATTCTCAAGTCTTTTTTGGATTCCTCTGCTGTGACCGTGTTGGAGGCTGGAGGGGGATCCAACTTTAAGCACGTCTGAGGAGGCACTGCAGATGTCCGCTTTGGATGTTCAGGGGGAACCATGGCTGATTATGTCTGAGGGGCCCAAGATGTCCTTCATATATTAGTCAGAGAACAAATCCCTGCTACTATCATTGAATACCGTCCTAGGTCAGAGCCTTCCAAATTTTATAAGGTGGATTTCCCTTTGAAGAAAAAACAAAAGACTAAACATATTGCTCCTGTTCCTAGGATCCACAAAGTGAATGGTAGTCCTTCACTCAGGGTTTGTTTAGTGCTTTGATGGCATTGTAACCTCCACAGGTGTTTCTGTTCCAGCCCCCCCTTTGATCCTGTACGCCCCTAAAAAGACACAGGGAACAGGATTCTTCTGAGGAGAACCCAGATTTGGATGAGGAATCCCTTGCTTACTCTACTCAAATTCCTTCTCCTTTGGATTATGGATTAGAGGAAGAGGAATCTACCAGTTCTTATACTCCCTTTAAAGCGATTTCTTCTGGGGACATGATCTGCAGGATGATGGAGTTCTTTAAATGGCACTGTGCTTAGGTTTCTGAGGTACAACAAAGGTATTATGAATTGCTGCAGATGGATTCTCCTAGACCTTCAGCTGTTTCTCCTCTTTTGGCTGCCTTGTTGGATGCATTTTCCAGTGCTCTAAGGCTGCAGACTCTCAGCCTCCTGCTCTCAGGAAACCTGATAGATTCTATAGGGTGCCTGAGGACTGTAAATTTTTGTACACGTGTCCTTCTGCTGACCTCTCAGTGGTGTCTGTAGCTTTTGGCCAGCTGTCTCAATTACTTCCTTCTCCCAAGTTACTGCCCTCTGATAAATATAGCAAGACCATGGAAAGGCTAGGCAAGAAGGTTTATACCTCTGCTACCTTGGCTTTTAGGGATATTAATTATTAGACCCATATGTTCGGGTATTTGGTATCTCTCCTATCCGAGGCTTGTCAGGTTATTTCTGATCTTCTGGATTCTGAGGGCAAAAATTCTGCTCTTTCCCTGTTAGAGACTTCTTCCCAGGTGGCTCATCATTCCATTAAGTTTAGTTATGATGCAGCAGATGCTTCTTCTAGGGCTGCTGCTTTTGGGTCAATGATGAGGAGGTATTCTTGGCTTTGGCTTCAACCTGTACAGATGGTATTAAGGCTAGGTTGATGGATGCTCCTCTCGATAATAAACGTTTGTTTGGTGAAGCTGTTGCTGCTATGTTTAAGTCCCTTCAGGATAAGGGCAAGGCATTACAGGAACTTAAACATGTGTTTCTTTCTTCTGTGCCTAAATTTCAGGGAAACTACTCCAATAAGCCAGCCTTTGTTCAGAGGCAATCTAGCCCTCCACCTAAAGTAAAAATGAAGGCAAGTGGGCTCCTCCTGTGAAGGCTACTCAGACGTCTGTGCCTCATAAGTCTCCTTTTCCAAATAAGCCAGGTGCTGTCTGACTATCCTATTCCTCCCAGCTACTTTTCTCTTTCTCTTTACCTCTCTCTTTCTCTTCCTGCTTGGCTATAGATTACTCAGGATTCCTGGGTCCTGTCCATTATTTGCCAGGGGGTTTTCATGGTTTGGAAATCCCTTCCCCCTTTTATGGGTATACCTCAGCCCCATCATGAGCAATTATCTTTCTTTCTAGAGGTGCTTCAAGGTATTATTCAAGAGGTGTCAGTTTCTCAAAGAGGGATGGGGTTTTACTCCAGGATGTTTCTAGTGCCCAGGAAAAGAAGGTACTTGGAAACCAATTCCAGATCTTTCTCATCTAAACACTTTTCTGAAGGTGCCCTCCTTTCGAATGTTGTCCCTTCAGACTTTGTTCCCTGTTCTGCATCCTCAGGCTTATGTGGTGTCTCTGGATCTCAAGGATGCTTATCTCCATATTCCTATTCATCCCCTTTTGAGGAAATGTTTATGTTTCTCTTTTCTCTGTTGCTAACTGGCATTTTCAGTTCTCTGCGTTGCCCTTTGGCCTTTTGGTTGCTCCAAGGGTATTCACCAAATGCCTTGCTCCTGTGATTGCTTTTTTGCAGGATTCAGGGGATCCAAGTATTTCCTTACTTTCATGCATCCTCTACAGAGATCCTGTTGCAAAATCTTCATTTTGCCATTTCTCTTCTACAAAGCCTGGGGTTCACAATAAATTTCAAAAAGTGTTTTCTGACTCCTTCTGAAGACCATGTTTTTCTGGAGTGCAGGATACAGACTGTGCTTATGCTGGCATCCCTGCTTCCTCCCAAGGCCTTAACTCTTATTTCCTTCTTCCAAATTCTTCTTCCTCTGGCCTCTGTAACAGCCATGGGGGTTCTGAGAGCTCTGGGGTTCATGGCATCAACCATTACTATGCTTCCTCTGGCCAATCTTCACATGAGAAGGTTTCAGTGGTTTCTGAAGTCAGTTTGACATCAACATGCACATCCCCTAGAATTTATAGTTCTGTTTATACCTTGTCTGAAGAAGGAACTTCACTGGTGGATCCAGCAGTTGTCTCTAAATCCAGAGCTCCCTTTTCATTCCCCTTTTCCCTCTCAGGAGCTCTTCACAGATGCTTCAGATATGGGATGGGGTACAGCTTTTGTTTCACTAAAGGTGCAAGGGGTATGGTCACCTGTTCAACAGAAAGAGCACATCAGTGTCAAAGAGATGAGAGTTCTTCTGCTGGTGCTTCAGGTGCTTCACGCTTTTCATCCTCTCTTCTTCCCAAGACCTCTCAAGGTATTTACAGACAATACCACAGTGATGTGGATATGTAAATAAATGGGGGGGGACAAGATCTTATCTTCTTTGCCGGTTGGCACTACTAGTGTTGGATCTTGCTATACAGTATCAAGTAAGTCTTTAGGCAGTTTGGTCAAAACATTATGGCAGACACTCTGAGCAGGTCCTTAACTCAGTCCCATGAATGGATGCTTCACAGGAATGTGTTTCTGGACATTGTCCACCAGTGGATCTTTTTGCCTCCCCTCTGAACAGACATCTTCCTCTTGTTTTGTGCCAGAGTCCCAGGTCATCTGGTTTGGTAGGTGGATGCCCTATCTTTTCCTTGGAAGGGGGTGCTTCTTTACACTTTCTCTCCCCTTCCCCTCATTCCAAAAGTCCTGTTCAGAATTCAACAGGATGCTCCCAAAATTGTGTTGGTGACTCCTTTTGGGCTGAGACAGCATTGGTCCCCTTCTCATCTGCATTTAGCCAAGGGCAATCATCACAATTTACCTCACAGGGTGGATCTACTCACACAGGACAAGGGATCTTTCATCCATCCCCACCTGTCTACTCCTCAACTGACACTGTGGGTGGTAGGATTCTGCTTCCACATAGACACCTTTTTTTCTGAGGATGTGCTTAGGGTCCTGTAGGAGGCCAAGAATTCCAATACTAGGAAATCCTTCTTATCCAAATGGACTAGGAAATCCTACATATCCAAATGGAAGAGTTTTTTTTTGTGTGGTATCTTTCTTGTAATTTCTCGTAACCTGAATCCACTTTCTGTGGATGTTCCTTTGGTTCTCTGTTCTCTGTGTGAATTACTCAGTGCTGGGTTGGCTTATTCTTCTGTTAAGGCCCACTTTTCAGCTATCTCTTCTTGTCTGCCTTTATCTCCTTCTTTAGCTTCTAAATTTGAAGCTAAATAATTCTTTAAAGGCGTCCTTCATATTAGGCCTCCCAGGAAGCCTGTTCCTCCTTCCTGTTTTTGAAAAATTGACTCAGACACCTTTATAGCCTGCAGTTTCAGCTTCATTGCAACATTGCTTTTGGAAGAATGTACTTTTGTTAGCCCTTACTTCTGCCAGATGGGTGTCTGATCTTCAAACCCTTACGGCTTGTCCTCCTTTTTTAGTGTTTCATAAGGACAGGGTGTCCTTGCCTACTAATCTTTCTTTTATGCCCAAGGTGCAGGATGAATTGTTCCTTAATCAGTCTATTCATTTGCCCACTTTTTTCCCTTCTCTGCAATCTGCCAAAGAGAAGGTGCTGCACACATTGAATGTGCATAGACAAAGTATATTTTATTTGAATAAGATTAAGGCCATTAGGAAATCTGATCAGCTCTTTATTTCTTTTCATCCTAGGTCCTTAGGAGTAGCTGTATTCAAGCAAGCTATTTATTCTTGGGTCTCAAAAGCTGTTTCTTTTTATTATTCTTTTCATGTTAAGAGCCTTCCTTATTCTGTTAAGGCTCATTCTACTAAAGTGGTGGCTTCATATGGTGCTTTTTTCAAGGGTTTGGTAACTTCTTATGGTGCTTTTTTCAAGAGTTTGGATACCAACTCTATTCTTGAGACAGCTATCTGGACTTCTGGGCATACATTTACAAAACACTACAAGTTGCATGGAATCTCTAGAGCTAGAGCTGGTTTTGCTAGGGCCATTCTTCTAGGATTTCTAGAGGGCTCTGCTGGTCCTCCCTCCTCCCAAGTTTTTTTCCTGAGCTTTGGCATTCCACCTATTGTTATGAATACTATAAAAGTGAAATAGAAGAACATTGTACAGTTGTGTAAATCTTAGCATAATGGCAAACATCCTTCTCTTCACTACTGCAGTATTCACTTCTCCTGCCTCCCCTGGTCCAGTCCTATTCTGGATGTACTGGTTTCCTCTTTTTTCCTTGGACTGGTGTTCCTACTGGGGCTCTCATTTCTGAGGATTGTACGTCCAGACGTCACCTTTATAACCTGTGTTACACAAGGAGCATATGTGTGACATATGGCGTACCTTAAAGCAACCTAAGGCTGGACATCAAGCCACCCTTGGCAGAGGATCCCTAATCTAATGAATACTGCAACAGTGAAGAGAAGGACATCTACCATTATGGTAAGATTTTACACAACTGTACTTCATTTTCCTTATTATAGGCTCCCTCTGCTTGGCAACAACCCTTCCTACTTTCTGTTGTTTGGGTCATTGTTCTAAAATGTTTTTTGTGCTGTGGAGTTACCAAAAAAAAGCAGTTGGTTAAAAGCAATCTTTTTAAATTCATGCCTAGTATCCAGGTAGTCCCTTATTTTCTCTTTAGTACTCTGCACTTGTGCCTCTTCTTGTTCTGTGAGGCTCCCCTTATTCTATAGTACTTTAACCTTTGTCAGTCCCTGTAAATAATTCATGTTACTTCTTAACTATATCTCTTTTTCTTTTATTTATACCCTATTTTTAAACTCCACTTTCATTTTATCCTTCTCCCTAGCTATATCTTCTCAAGAAATTTCTATCTTTATTAATAACTCCTGAATAATTTCCATTTCCCATTCCTTAAATTCCTCTCTTTTTAACAAATAAGTGGGGAAGCACCACTGTCTTATTTTTACTTCATTTTCCTGCATAGTTATTATTGGCACATGATCTGAAATGGTTATTGGATGTGTATCAAATCTCAGTTAAATGCACATGTTCCTGTGAAATATAATTTCTGTATAGCATAGCCCAGTTGTTTTACCTTGGGGAATAATATGTAAATTCTCCCTGAGTTCTTAGTACTGAATTCACATCTTCCATACAAAATATTTTCATAAATGTATTCAAACATTCACCATCTTCTGTTATATTTCCCCTTCTAGGCACCCCAGCTTCATCCTCACTATTGTTAATCAAATTCCAGTCCCCACCTATAAGTAATATTCCCTGCTGAAAGCTGATTATTTCTCCCGAATTTTCTTAAGCCCCTTTATAGCAGTTTTAGGTGGAATATAAATACAAGCCAGCATAATACTCCTCCCTTCCCAGTAGTCCCTTAGTACCACAAATCTGACATTATTATCTTTTCTCCCTCTTCTATCAATATTGGAGCTCCTCTAGCAAATAATATATGTACTCCCCTTTTCCTTTGTCCTAGCTATTCTGCCAAGTAACCATTCTGAAATTCTTTCTTTATCAAATTCACATGCTCAGTTCTTTCCAAATGTGTCTCCTGTAGCATACCTATTTGCACTCTGCATTTCTTAATATAGTTGACTAAATTTTCTTTGTTGTGAGACCATTCACATTCCAAGATAATATGAAAAGTGTTGCTGTTATGATAAGAAGTTATTGTTCCCACCTGTTATGTATAACAATTTTTTTTAAATGAATGTCTGTTTTCAGCTTTTGTGTTATATGCACACACCAATGTTTGGCAGGTTAATCTTTTATACAGTTGCTTCTTGTCATGTCCATTTGAACCTATGTCACATCTTACAAGACTTTTTTTGTTTTAATAAAACCCCTAAAAAAATCCCCAGAATACCCCATAACCTAATAACTTAATACAAGCACACAAAACTATGTGCAGCATCAAATAATGATGTTAAACCTTCCTAATAGGAACAATTGTCCCAGAATGGTCACTACACTCACAGGCTTTAACTGACCTATAATTAAGGTTTTGTGTGCTAAGACACATGGTACAGCCTGTGCTTCTGTTTATACTAAGTGTTGTCTGTTATTGTTTTATCTTTATTCCACTCCTATATGTAGAAAACAACTTGAATGCTTTCAGAAAACATTAACTTTTAGCCTTAAAAAGTATTGCCTTTGTGGCAGTCCCTACTCTGGGCCAGTTATCAAGAAGCCTCAGTCCTCACCACTGACACCAGTGAGGGATGGCCATAGGAGCAAACATGGATATATATATAGTATTTTTAGATGCAGCTCCACACTGACCGCTTTGGAGCTCTGTGTGCCTGTTCCATGTAGCTAACACACACACACACACACAAACACACACATACACACACACACACACACACACCTGGGAAAGGCTGGCACAGATTTACCAGCTGTATCCCCTCTGCCCAGACTATAAGGTAATTACGGTAACACCAGTCACTACTCTAAGGTTCTGACAAGAGTACCCAATTATGCTGAGTAAAAGTAATACTATTACAAATGGCAGAGTTTGACCAATGCAACAAGGCTTTCAGGAGCAGCCACAGTGTCACTAAAATAAGCATTAAATACTCTTAAGATATTAAGAGTATTCTCTAAAAGACCAGCCACATCAAAAGGTATGAAAATATTTATTAATAAATAAGAAAATAGAAAACATGAGCATACTGAATATCTATTCACAATAAACACCAGAGTTTCAATCACGGGAAATATTAAAAATAACAGAGATGGATAGATTAACACAGATATAGAAAAGCAGTACTTAACTAATCTCACTACATTTTTCTGACTGATCTAAAGAATGACTATTTCCTGGTTACTTACTAAAGCAAGGCAAGATGAAGTGAATTGAGTTGTTTACTACAGCAAGGCAAGATGAGGTGCTGAGTTGCTTACTACAGCAAGGCAAGATGAGGTGTGAGGTTGTGTGAGATATCTGTGAGAAATCTTTTCTGTCAGGTTCTGAAAAACTAAGTGCTACTATGAGAGTTCCGGAATATCTCTCACTAATATCTAAAAAAATAATTTCAGTGCTGGTTATAGAATGACATCACATCTGGTCACCTGACTCTGGTACAATGAACACCTAAAGATTTGCTAAGATCTGTTGCAACATTTGAAAGCTATAAAACAATTTCAAAACTTTCCACCCTTCCATGGTAGTAATTAGTTCACCCTTAAGAACAATACAGTAGGATTCCTATTCCTGGTTTTCCCAGACATTTTTGTATCTGACTGCAATCAGACCTGTAAGATAAAATCTTTATGGCCTAAACCAACCTATTTAATTTTCAACCTATTTTTCAAAATTAGCTGGACTGAGATTAACTTCTTCCCTTCTAGAATTCTCAGTTAAAACATATACATTTAATCAGTTATAATAATACTGTCTGACGTACATGACTATCTATTTTCTGTCCAGTAGGACCCACTGTTGATGGATTTTTAACACAAGCAACTTTACAAATACATTTTAACACAAGCATCTGTACAAATTAGTGATAGTCAATTGACATAAAATCGTTTACAAAATGCCAGATAGCTATGCTGGCATATGTTACACATGCAGTGCCCTACTCTATCTGGCACAGATGGCCCTACCTCATATCATCACAGCCTTCTTATCAGCTTGTCTCCGTAGAACACAAGAACCAGATCCATAGTTGCCTTCAGCTAGAAGCTTTTCATGTTACACCGTAAACAATAATTTGCTAAAGGAAAACTTCATTACATTCAGATTTACTTGCTTCCACTTAAAATGTGTTGCTAGATCAAGCCAAAAGCCTTAAGTCCATCATGATCTGTATACTTTAATACCCCATCCCCCACCTAAACAACCCAATATTACTTAAACATGTTTTTGTTCAGGCTTTCTTCGTTTTTATTTCAATGCTTACATTTCTTAAAATTTAAAAAGAAGGAAGAAAGAAGAAAAAAATAGCACCTGCTTATTTTAGTATTGTAATAGCACACAAAAGTAAATGAAAATACTTTACTATATAACATGCCTTTTATTCCATGAAATGTTTGATAAAAATACTGTTAAGAACAAAAATTATTTTGCTTTACAGTTATCTCTGTCCTTCTTCTTTCCCTACCTTTAATGTTCTTCGAGCATTAATGACAGGAAGTAGGGCAAATGATTTGGAGTTCCCTAGAAGTTTAACAAAGTCAAAAAAGTCCAGTATTTCCAGTTTTTCTTGTTCAGCCATATTTCAGAAATGTGACTGATGCTTTGTAATCCCATATTTATTAATTCATTTTTTGAGTTGCTGGTTTTCTTTATGTTGATCTCAGTCTCCCAAATCCAGTCTCTGGTTCATTTCCAACATAGTCACAACTCTTCTAGTCAACTCCTGTGCTTCTGTGTGTCTCTCAAGCATTTTCATTTGGAACACTGAAAATGTTTCACTGGCAAAGGCTCTCTATCAGCTTTACTATCAGAAGACTAAGAAGCAGAGTCCCCTTCTGTTTGCTAACTCACTTTCTGTTGGATAAACTTTTGGATTTTCTCCTTAGCCTGCTCTGCATCACAAAATGATTTTGATCCTCCAGGGAAAAATAT